>NC_056740.1:376419919-376434919 GCF_019279795.1 Protopterus annectens
GCCCTTTTTTAAGTAAGTATGATCTCGGAGTTGGTATATTTAATTTACGGGGGTGGGGGGCAGAGCCACATGGGGAGTGCAGGGGGCTTGCCCCCCTGCAAAAAGGATGCTAAAAAGTTGAAGTGTGTTTGGTAAAAGGATATAGTTGTAGTAGTTCTGTATTGTTTAGAGGTTTGCTATTGTGTTTTTTGATGGGTTTGGATTGCAGATTTTGTTTTTAATTATGTAAGGTTTTGGAAAGTTATAAGGTTGTAGATTATATTTTTAATCTATTGTAGTTAATATTTTGACTTTTTGATGTTCTGAATGTTGTGATTTTGATGTTTTAGTGTTTTAAACTGTCACTTTTTTCATCTTGACATTTTGAAATTTGAGTTTTCGGATAGATAGATATTTATAAATAAATATATTCACCACAATTCATTCTCTTATTCACCTTATAATTTATGTTTTCAGTAATCAGACTTCTTTTTCAATATGCACTTTGTTATTATAATACCTGACCCTTAACCCCAGTACATGGAAGAACAAACATTTGCCCTTATTCAGATACTGAGAGGAGTTTAGTCTTACCGTATCAAATAATAATAATCCTATTTTATTAACCAGGTAGGACCACTTGACATGTAGTCCCTTTTCAAAGGTAACCTTGGAGCAGTGTCTGGTTATGTGACTTGTTCAAAGTCACACAGCAGGCAAACAAGGGCTAAAGCAAACAAACCCTGTACCACAGGAACTACAGAGTGAAACCTTAACCTCTGTGCCATCTGTCAAACCTACCTAGGTTGAGACCCTTGCTCATCAGGACACATTTCAAACTTTATATGAACTGTGACAAACTCCCACTAGCAAGACAAGGCAAGAATCCCATGAATTAGCATTAGCTTTCAGTCACATATCATTACTAATTTGTTAAAGCTAGCTCATGCCTACTAAAGCTGATCACCTTTTTCTAGGCAGGCACATTTGCCACATTTGAGGGATTGTTTGTATCCCACCTCTATCTGCACAAAGCATTTGAAATCATGCCACATTCAAAGAACTCCATATTAATGTTTATGTCATTTACTGGATAGCAGTCTGAGAGTCTGGTAGAACCCCAAACATAAGTGTAAGTAGCCACCTTTCACACCAATGGATATCACAAGCAAGGGGCTGCATAGATCAGGACGTGTACCTCTATGTTTTGTTATTTTTTTTCTGATGTTTGTTTTAGGATGACAACTACACTCTTTAGATGTTCATGTGTGTCAATGATTGTAAGCTTGATATAACTGTTTCATCCCCACAAACATGTATCAATATACAACTGATGTTGACAGTAACCCCACAGTAATCTCATTTTTGATCCCAAAAAATACAGGATAGTCACTTTTGGGAAGTAAATTATTATACTGTGGGAACACAACTCCATCCAGAAACATTGAAAGAGAACCTTGATATACTCAGAGACAGGAGTCTTTCCTTTTAAGAGTAGGTTATTACTGCAGCAAGGAAAGTTTTCCTTGTCATTCTCATGACTTCCAGGGGGATGACCGGTCTGTCAAGGGAGGTTACTGCTCTCCTGTACATCTCAGTTGTTCATCCATTTATCTGGTCTATATGCTCCTAACAAAGCTCATCTCTCTGATAGATAAGGCACAGGGGTTATGTACAAAATAACTGATTGACTTGGATATCTGAGTTACCCTGAAAGGCTTAAGGGACCTTCCTTGTCCTTAGTCTCATATTACCCCCTGATGGAGGATCTGCACCTCAGACTCTAAGGCATATAAGACCCTCCTCTCACTGAAATTCTATGTCTAGTATGCACTGATGGGAAGGTAAAAATGTGTTCACACAATCAACCATATAATCTCTATTACCAATGTAAATATCAATTAATTCTTCAATTTCTTCATCGCCTTTAGAATAAGTTTCTTCTCCCTGGAATACAGTATCAGTCACTTTTTACCTTTTAGAAGAAATTAGATGAACACATGGATATGTAGACGTTCCTACATGGGACAGCTTTTATCAAAGTTATTGAGAATTATTAGGGAGAATTCTTGATAAGAACCTACCATAGCATGATGTGTAATGATTGAAGCTAGCGTAAAAATGGGGGAATTGTAAGTTATTGTATAATCTGGCAAGGTGGACATCACCAGCATCACAGATACTTAGAGAATAGAAATCAGGGGCTGCGATCAGGTTACCATATCCCCTACAGTGACAAGAAGGGTGGGCTGTGAGTGGGAGTTTACATAAGTGATGTTGTAGCATAGAGTAATGGAGAAAGAATCAGGAACTGAGCTATAGGCTTGAATGGGAGTGGTTAGGCAGATGTAACAGCTGGCAAAGACAGACTGTGGTAAATGCTGGTAGCTGGGCACCTTTTACAGCTGACTGAGAATGGCAGTCTACTAGATACAGGTTTGTGAGCTGGGGCAGTAAAAGAGGTTAGCAACAATGAGACATCTCTATGCTGAACTGTATGCTGAGCAGTTTCTACATCCAGAGTGGAAGGAAACAACATCCTTCAGGATCTGTATAAGTAAAAATGTGTTCATTTGGTACAGGAAGATATTGAATAAAGCAACATTCTAAAATTTGTCTTCTCCAGGTCAGATGTCCATGTACTCATTTAATTCCTTCTAAAAGGTGGTAGTACAGAGGTGAGGTTAATAGCGATCATGACACAGAATGTTTAAAATTAGGCCAAGCACCGAAGACCCAAAGGCTAACAGCACTGTTGTGTAACTTTACCAATGTGGATAAAACTCTCTAAGCTTGGAGGTGAACACAGAAATAGAAAATGTACAGAGGTGCAGGGAATGAACTATGTGTGGATAAAATATAGTATTCTTACAGGAAGCAGAACATCAAGATGAGCCCAACGTTGCTGAATAGATAGATCAAGGCAGTAGTCAGGAGTAAAGCGTAAACATTCAAATAATAAGTAGGAGAGATGAAAGAAAAGAAGACACTGTATGAAGGCAAAGAAGCTAGTACAACGAGATAAGAGATTTAAGGCCTGATTGGAGTAGAAACCTGCTCAGGAGTAAGGTAAGAAAGGAAATGATGTCCTGACACATTTCAGAGATTAATAGAGATAACTTTGACCTAAGCAGGTTAATCAGGTTAATCAAGGAATGAACAGAGATTCAGGATGACTAGTAGGTCACTGTAGTACTGAACAAGTTCTTTGCCTCTGTATTCATAGAATGGAAGATGAAAAGTGCACTGTGCTGGGAAGAAAAGAGGAAGACAAAGGTACGATATAGATGTGTGTACCACTAGGGAGGAAGACAAAGGTACAATATAGATGTGAGTACCACTAGGGAGGTAGATGAAAGAAAGGTAATTTACCAGTTTATAGGAGTTTAAAGCTCAGGTCCCAGATAAGTTACCAATCTGGGTATATAAAAAACATAGCAAGTATTCTAGGAGCGCAACTCTCACAAATCTTTAACAGAGTTCTGATCACCAGGGGAATGAGGAAGTACTGGATGGCTAGAAATTATTTTATGTTGTGACTAGTTTAGCAGGAGAGCAGGGCTAGTCCAAGGAACTACAGTTGAATTAGCCTGACAATGATAGCAGGAAAGATTATGGACAAGACCCCAAGAGAAAGGCCTGAAGCATTTATGCAGGACAACCAGCTTCAGGAGCCAAACCATCAACCTCTACAAACCAAAAATGAATCTGACAATCAGACCTTATGCAGTTCTATAACTGGTTAACAGCAGTGCTGAGTGAGGATGTGGTAGAAGAGATGGTTTGGCTGGATTTATGTAATGGCCTTCAAATCAATATTATCTTGATTACTACCTTATAAGCTGAAAGAGGTAAGATTAGGATAGAGACATATCTGGGAGAAGGAATGGATGAGAAAGAATACAGAAAGTGATGGTTTGGGGAAGTCTGTACGATCAAGGTATGCGACCAATGTAGTGTTACTAGTGTCATTGCTGGAGTCTTCCCTATTCAACATATATATCTCTAGTATGTGAGAACTGATGACCGATAGATAATCTATTTGTAGATTATGCAGAAATTGTAGCTGCAGGCCTGGGTAAGGACAAAGTATGAAAAGAGACCTGGAAGTTCTCTACCATTGAGCTGAGAGGAGGCAAGTAGCTATGTGCAAGGTACTGCAATTTGTGCCCAGTAACCCAAAGGTTAATAGAAGAGGGGCAATTTTATGTTGTCTGACATTTGGCAGAGTGTTTAAGGTTGTGGGCTGTAATTCCTGTAGTACAGGGTTTGATTCTCTCATTTTTCTACTGTGTGGCCTTAAACAAGTTACCTAACCTGACACTGCTCCCAGGTCACCCCTAAAAAGGGACTGTGTGTCCAGTGGGCTTACCTGGTTAACAAATGGGTATTATTAGTTGCAGCTAACATATCTGATACAGACCTCAAAGTGACCATTCAGCAAAAGTAGAGCTCACAGAAATAGTTAGCAAAGTGACAGCCTGTATTCTGCAAGGCAGAGACTCCAGGCATAGGGTCATTAGTCTTCCACTCTATTGAAAGATGGTGAGATCACTTCTAGAGTACTTTGTGCAGTTCTGAAGATCCTGCAAGAAAAAAAACACAGATTTGTACATCTGGAAAATATCTGGAAACAAGGCTACAAAGAACATCAGGAGATAGATGGAAATGAGAATAAGCATTGAGGAACTAACAGGCTTGTATTCATTGGAAACAAAAGGGAGAGAGGAAGGATTTAATGTGAGCGCACAAGATGTGACATGAGAAAATGAAGAAGCAAAGCTGAGGCACAAGGAAAGAGGCCACATGCAACTGAGAAAGCATTTCTTCACAGAGATAACTTTGGTTCTTTACAATAAAATGTGGACGGTAGGTTATGAATTGAAAGGGGTCCTGAAGTAGGAACAATACAGCTGGAAGTGTCTGGGTAAAGCCTGGTGGGATGAAGGATCAACAGTACATTAGATGTGCTCATTATATAATGAACACCTTGCAACTGTCTGTGATATTCACAGGCTTTTCCTACAGCTATTTGCCTTTACTGGTAACCAAAGTCTATCAGTGAAGAGTATAAAAGCTGCTCTGATTTAACAAGCTGCTTACTGTACCCAGAGTGCAGCATTTGGTTCTGTCTATATCCATTTGCTATTGTGCGACTTCTAGCAAGTCACTTACTAATGCATGTATAAAAGAAGCAGTAAACCAGAACAGTTCTTAAACTGTGCTTTTTTTCTCTAATAAATCCAGAAAGTCCTCATTTCTTACAAGTAGCCAGTCTTTGAAATTCTTTATGGACCCCTCTTTTACTTTTTAAAAGTTTGACCTTCTACAGAAGTGTAACAACAGCATCTATGTATTCAGTCTGACTACCATTTTGTTTCCTGTTGAGCTACCTTACCACAAACATTCTACCTAACCACAGTAAACTGTTCTTGTGGTAGATTACAAGACCGATTACCTGAAATGGGAAGTTTCTTAAGAGTACTTCTACAGACAGTTAAACTAAGACATGCTTACAGACAATGAGGGTCACAGGCTCACAGGTCTTCTCAGAGGCCTTAACTCTCACTCATTTAAATGTCTGATACAAAGTCACCATGGAAACAGACAAGGAGCAACTCTCAAATTATGGGATTGTTTGAATATAGTATAACCCCTGTAAACAAGCCTTATCATTATGTTAAAGGGCTTACTAATCATGGTGGTACACAATTATTTAGTACAAAAAAACTTGTAAAATGGAAACAAAGACCTCATTATTTATTTAAAAAAAAAACACAGAACTAAGGAGTGTAAAAGAAAGGTGTGCAAAAAAGGAACAAGAATCTCATTATTAATGCTAGCTGTAAAACCAGAGTGAAAAGACGAAAATATATGGTTCCCAGAACTGTCATGTACTTCAGGTTTTCAAGCCTGTAGATAAATTTGCAGCCTATAAATTACACCTCATTTACATTAAATTATTTGTGATTTATGGGTAACATAATAAGCTGTTCAGTAAGAAAACTGTTACCAGTTATAATCTAGAAATTTATATCAGATAATTAACCAATTGATGGACTGATATAACACACATCGTATGCATGAGGACATGTGTGTTATATATATATTACATAATGTGCTCTCAGGGCCTCCGCTGAAAAAGGGCAGCTGTGCCCCTTTGGCCTTTCTGGGTAAACAAATATCAATAAATAAATAATAAATAAATAAATTGCAAACAATGCCTTGCAGTCTTTAAACCAATGCAGTATGATCCAAGACAACATGTTCTGTTCAGACATACTAGAATTCAGATTACCAATGTTACAAGAAAGATTCTGTCACCAGAAGAAAATAAATCAATAAATAAATATTTAAAACTTGAGAAAACAATGGTGCTTCCTTACTTCCTTTTTTAAGTATACACTGTATATTTGCGTAAATGAGTGAAATGTTTGTTTGTCATCTAGAGCAACATGAACACCGTTAAGCATGTGACAGGAGACTGACGCTCTAGGCAGAGAAACACTGATAAGGGTGCAGTCACAAGTCTTATTCTGGGAAATGACTACGGATACACTGCACACTGTTCCTGAAGTTTTTAAACTTGTACTAACAAACTGATGTATCTAATCAAAAACTGTTCTGCAGGCCTTAAGCACATCACTGCATTGATCTCTTTTTGTGGTTAGGATATTTTGTATACGTGAGTAATATATTTTCTGTCCTAACTTTACCTTTAGAGCAGGATGTAACACCAGGCACTGTCATCTGCACTATGGTGTCTTTAGGCTACAATATGTTTGTATGCTATTCTGACATAAGCTAACTAACAAAGCAGGACTGACCCTAAGGACAGTTAATGCGGAAGAAGTTTTTCTATATACCCATTACTAACAGCCAGACTTCTACATCTCCTAAGATTTATAATGTTTGATTTTAGGTAAGTGATTCAATCCAGAAGTGAAATATATCATATATATATATATATATATATATATATATATATGTATATATTTGGGTCTACTTCAGGTTACCAAAATAACAGATATCCGAAACTTAAATCGTCAAGATGACAACATCGAAACAGGAGTACAATGAAAATTTACAGTGCCAAAACTCGTAACAATGAGCAACCAACTGTGGATGCTGCACACCACTCCCGACATCCTAGACAGCTTCAGTGTTTTTTTTTCTGAAAATAATTATCAGCTGTGGATGTTATACAGCACTTGGAGCTTCTGAATGGAGATTACAGTACAGTGAGGATTGGGACATTTACGCTTTTTCCCACTGTAGTGTGATCTCGGAGTTGATATATATATATATATATATATATATATATATAAAAATATATATATATATATATGTATATATATATATATATATATATATATATATATATATATATATATATATATGTATATATATATATATATATATATATATATATATATATATATATATATATATATATATATATATATATATATATATATATATATATATATATATGTATATATATATATATATATATATATATATATATATATATATATATATATATATATATATATATATATATATATATATATATATATATATATATATATATATATATATATATATATATATATATATATATATATATATATATATATATATATATATATATATACACACACACACACACACACACACACACACACACACACACACACACACACACACACACACACACACACACAGTATATAATTTGCAGGGAGACTTGCTCCCCTGCAAAAATGTAATAAAGGCAAATATTTGTGTTGAAATCATGTTTCACATGTGCAGTTGGTTGTTCATTGTTATGAGTTTTGATATTGTAAACTTTCGTTATACTGATGTTTCAATGTTGTCGTCTCAACTATTTAAGTTTTGGTTATCTGCTATTTCAGTAAACTGAAGTAGCCCTATGCGTCTAATTAATTTATTTTCTGTGATACCCCACGCATAGGGGTTACAATTATTTGAGGCAAGTCTAGAGACTTTTAGTGATTTACACATAGTCAAACGTAGATTATTGGTTGAAATGATGGAGACTATTTTAACTAATAACTATTTTTCATTGGAAGGTGAATTTTTTAAACAAATTTCAGGTGTGGCCATGGGGGCAAGGTGCGCGCCAATATATGCCAATTTAGTTTTGGCACAATGGGAAGTGCAATGGATCTTTGCTAGTAGATTTTGGTCTAAGATAACAGCATATTTTAGGTTTTTGGATGACATCATAATTTTTTGGAAAGGAAAAAAGGAAGAGATTTTAGAATTTGTAGCATACTTGGAAACTACAACAAGCTTTTTAAGGTTCACACATAAAATACACAATGAAAGTTGTGAATACCTAGATATTAAGTTACAGAAAAAAGAAGATGGGACAGTAGAGTCGAGCATTTTTAGAAAAAAGACCTACTCAAACTCCTTTTTGCACTTCCACAATTGCCACCCGTATTTCCAGAAAAAGAATTTGGTTAAGGGCCAAATGGTCAGGCTTTCAAGGATTATAAGTAATGATGTGACGTTCATTAAAGAGATAGACAAATTAATGGAAATGTTTCAGGATAGAGGTTATCCATTATATTTGTTAATAGATATGAAGAAAGAAGTGATGGTGAAGAGGAATAAGAATTTTAAACCAATTTTAAGGTACGGAATGGAAACGGATGTAGGTAAAAAGGAGAATAGGACTGAAGCGTTAATATTACCATTCGGTGATAATACGGGAGCAGTTTTTAATGCTTTTAAAGAGGTATGGGAAAAAATATTCAGTAATAAAATAGACATTGTGAATATTTTAGGTAAGGGTCCGAACATAACATACAGCAGGGGAAAGAACTTAAATATTTTGAAAGCAACAACATCAATCTACCATACAGGAATTCTAGAATGAAAAAATGTGGGTTATGCAGAACTTGTAGGTTCATTAATGACGGTCCCTATGTTATGGTAAAAAATTTCAACAGATCTATTAGATGTCCTGGGCATGTGAATTGTAATACTAAGATGGTGGTATACCTGGCGACTTGCCTATCATGTCCAGCATTTTATGTGGGTAAAACCATTAGAAAACTAAGGGAGCGTATTATGGAACACACGAGGGACATCAAAAATACGAAGGAAACTAGTTCATTATATTTGCACAGTACTAAATGTGAGGATTTCAAAAGGTTTTTATTCTTTGTAGTTGATAGAATACCAGACAGTATGAACAAAGAAGGGGATGTGAACAATTTACTAGAAATGAAGGAATGCCTGTGGCAATTGAGGCTAAATGCTAACAACACGCCAGGTATTAATGAACATGTTTCCATTTCTAGCATTTTAAAATATAAATCATACTATATTTGATATAAAAATGTATTGATGTTTAGGTTTAGTATATGTATTTAACACTATTTAACATTATCAATTTTTATAAAAACAACAAAGACTATCAGTGAGTCCCAGCTCTACCTTCCAATAAAAAATTTTTTTATTTCGTTGAACAGTTCTTTCTCTAGCGCCTCGGCCAACAGCCTTTACAGAGTAAAACAGTAAAACTCATAAAACACTTGCAATATATACAAAAAAAAAAAAAAACAAAAAAACAAGTAATTAATCAATTATATAATTAAACTATCAAGTCACATATATTAGATATATTTAAAGTCATAGTCTTAAACAAGACATTGCCAGTTACATTCTCTGTTCATTCCATATGGATGTAAAGTCCCAAATTTCATAATCAGAATGCATTCCTTTTGTCTTAACATATTTTTTTGCCTATCAACATCATTATAATATAATGGAACATGTTCCAAAACAGACACTTTTATATTCTCAATATTTCCATGATGTACAGAATTAAAATGTTCAGCAATAGGACTAGTAGTTTTATTATTTTTAACATACTTAACCCTTTAACATACATAAATCATACTATATTTGATATAAAAATGTATTGATGTTTAGGTTTAGTATATGTATTTAACACTATTTAACATTATCAATTTTTAATTTTAATTTTATTTGTAATATTTCAGACACACTATGAGATACTCAAAGCTTACAGAACATGTACTTTAGCATGACTATTGACTATTATTGTTTGTTAACAGGAACAGACAAACATTGTACCCAATTGCAATGTATTTGTAGTTTTTAACAATTTATTTCATTAAGGTATACATAAGTGTTTTTACGTGGCAAATGCATTTTTTATATAATATATAAAATATGAAGGCGTTGTAGTTTTAAAATGTATTCTTAAAATGTATTTTTTAAAATGTATTTTTAAAATGTAGCTTCAAAAAGATTTTTTAAAAGGTTTTATAACAGTATTTTTTGAAAAGCATTTTAAAACCTTTTTAAAACACTTTTTACTCGATGTTTAAAATCAAGAATTTTTAACATCAATTGATTTTTTGATAATTGGAGCAGTTATGTGATTGGATGAAGGTTTTATGGTTATGTGTATTAAATACGAATGATGAAGTAGTTTTTGTAACTCTGAAGAAACCCACGGAATAGTTGGGTGAAAGCGCTTAGTTCATTATAAATTGTAATAAACAGTTCAACAGGTTCTGGACCGCTTTGTTATTTTATTTCTAATGTTTGTATGCTATTCTTACATAAGCTAACTAACAAAGCAGGACTGACCCTAAGGACAGTTAATGCGGAAGAAGTTTTTCTATATACCCATTACTAACAGCCAGACTTCTACATCTCCTAAGATTTATAATGATTGATTTTTAGGTAAGTGATTCAATCCAGAAGTGAAATATATCATATATATATATATATATATATATATATATATATATATATATATGGGTCTACTTCAGGTTACCAAAATAACAGATATCCGAAACTTAAATCTCAAGATGACAACATCGAAACAGGAGTACAATGAAAATTTGCAATGCCAAAACTCGTAACAATGAGCAACCAACTGTGGATGCTGCACACCACTCCCGACATCCTAGACAACAACAGCTTCAGTGTTTTTTTTCTGATATATATATATATAGATGTTCATAGGTTCATAGATAGGTATTAGGCTATCGGCCCTAGGGCCTATACAAGCCAAGCCAAAAAAGTACCCTGGCTTTTGCCGCCCAAGAAAATTATTTTCCTGTGCCACTGTCGAGCAAAGCCATAGAAGTGATCCCAGGGGTGAATTTCCTATTTCCCATCCAATCATCAAGATTTTTCTTGAAGAGTGCTAATGAGGAGCTTTGTTTGATATTTTCCAGAGTATGGGAAGTCTCTAGGACAGGAATCTATCCCTCCGGCATGTTCTGTTTATTGTTCTGACAAGGTATAGCTCCCTAGAGCATGTAGCCTGGAGGGATTGGGATTTCTTTAAGTGGAGCATGTCCAAAAGGTCTGGGTTTGACATAGTTTGTATGTTAGGCAGAGATCACCTCTGAGTAGGTGATATGCGATGAAGTAAAGCTGGAGATGTTTGAGACAGTCTGCGTAGGGCATCTATTTGAGGCCGGTAATCCTCTTTGTGAGGTATTTCTGCGGCCTTTCCAGTTGTTGTAGATGTCTTGTGAGGTACATACCAAAAGGGGCGTTGTACTCTATAATGGGTCTAATGAATGATGAGTAGAGGAGAACAATGACCTCTTTTTTTCTGGATGAGAAACCTTTTGTGATGAGGTGTGCCATGTAGAAAGATTTCCTGACTACTGTGGCGATGTGGTTATCAAATGAGAGACTACTGTCCACCTGTGTCCCAAGGACTCTTATCACACTTTCTGTGTTAAGTATACTACCACCTATGTTGTAGTTCATGGGTACTGAGTTTTTACCACAGGGGATGACAATGCACTTTTTGGCATTGAGCTTGAGGCCATGGCTTTGACATCAGGCATCTGTCTCAGTGAGGACCTTTTGTAGGATGTCCACATCGTTAGGAGTTTCGATTATGGCTCCTAGTTTGCAGTCATCTGCAAACTTCATTAACCAAAGACCTTCTGTGTTAGCCTGTACTTTAGAGAAGTAGATACCAAACAGGACAGGACCCAGGACTGAACCCTGTGGTATTCCACTTGTCACTGGTCTCGGATTTGGAGTCTGCTACGTTCACAGTGTGGGTTCAGTCAGTGAGCCAGTTGACAACCCATGTTGTAACATAGGGGTTTATATGTAGTTTAGTGAGTTTATCTATAATTCCAGAGTGGGGGATGGTGTCAAAAGCCTTGGCAAGATCTAGATATGCTGTGTGAACCACCTTACCCTCATCTACAACTTTGGTGACTGCTTCAAAGAAGTCTATCAGGTTTAGGAGACATGATCTGCCTTTTACAAACTAGAACTGAGTGGGGTCCAGAGTTTGGAGATTACCAGTGTCTTTGTTTATAAGTTCCTTAATGATACATTCCATAGCCTTGCAGACCAGGTTTGTCAGGCTAATGGGGAGGTAGTTCCTGGGGTCCGTGGTGGCTCCCCCCTTGTGGAGTGGGATAACTGTCGCTGTGCGCCATTCAGTGGGCACAAAGCCTGAGGTGAGGCTATGATTGAACATGGTATTTAGGTGGGGTGCCAGTTCATTCTGTAGTTCGTGTAGAACGCAGCATGGGATGTTGTCTGGTCCCATGGATGCTGTGTTCTTGGCTTTGGAGAGTGTGGATTTTACCTGTGCAGCCGTCATTACAGGAACTTTGCATTCTTCCGGTATAGAGATGGGCTCTTTAGGGGGTGAGCGAGGGGTAAAGTTAGCACTGAACCTATCTGCCAGGATGTTGGCAATATCAGTTGGGTCTGTATATTTAGTGCCATTGTGCTGTAACTCAGAGCAGATCTGAGTGTTGCCATTGAGATTCTTGACATAGCTATAGAATGCATTGTGGTTGTCTTTAGAATCAGTGGTGATTTTGTTTTCGTAACTAGCTTTGGAGGATTTTATCAGGGATTGCAGCTTCTTACTGAGGCTATATATATATATATATATATATATATATATATATATATATATATATATATATATTACTAAAAAGGTCTGACTTGGTAGAAACCCATTTTCAGTGGATGCCCTGGGAGAAAAGCTCCAAATTATTACAAAACGTTTCAAGATCAATAATTTTACAATCTTCAAAAATAAAAACATCTATAATTCAAATAATTATAACAAATTAGACCTAATATAAACATTTTGCTTAAGAATCAATACAAGTTATATGACAATCATTTAATATTTAGGGAAATGTTAGCCAGTTTAGAAAAATTAAAAGTAAATCTAGCAGAATCGGAACAGTAATTGCAATATGAAGTGGGAGAAAGAAACAGGGTTATAGCATATTTACAAAGAGAGTCAGGGAAGATAAACTGATTGAAGTAAGGAAGTAAGTGAAGAAGTGGAAGTAAGGAGGTGTAAGGTATGAATATTTACTAGTTCATATTTAGGGACATAGTTTATCCTGATGTTGAGGAAGAACAGAGACAGATTTTGGCATGGAAGTCTTTTAGAATGGTTTTAAGGACTGGAGGGAGGGCATTGACTTAATGGATACAGGTAAGGAGTTCCACGTCTTAGCGACATGTTACAAGTACAGGTCATGTCCATCAGATTTAATAGGTTTATGGACAGAGAGGAGTTTTTGGTCACTGGATCATAATGGCAGAGTGAGAACATAATTGTGTAGAATGGTGTGTATTGCCAGACAAATAGATGAATGCTGGCTAATTTTATAGGTGGTGAGTTAGATGTGTTGGTTGATGGGGTAGTTCCAGCCATTTCAGGACTTTTAGTGCTACACAGTGCTGAGTTCTGAGAAGGAGTATTTGCTGCAAATTTAGCCACTTTGTTTTAACATTGTTCAGATTCTGCTTTTTGCAATGCCTGGATGTTAGTAAGGATGGGAGTGCCATAAAGTAGTGAGGGGAAGAGCTAAGTAGAAGAACATGTGCTTTTAGTTCATCTTTAAAGCGTCCCTAGTTTTTGGCAATTTGTTTTGTGGAATTTTGTATATGCAGGTCAAATTTAAGATTATCATCCACTACCATCCCTAATAATTTGTTATGAGAAATGACTTGAGTGGTTGCAGTATTAAGAGAAAGGATTTTAAATGTTGTTTTTTTTCATGAGAGTGTGATTTTGGGGAGAAAAAGAAGTGGTCTGTTTTTTTTTTTTTGGATTAAGAATGAGTTGTGAGTCACAAAGAAATGTCTCAATGGATGTTAAATCTTCCTGAGTCACTTTTTGCAATGTGCCAGGTTATCTGAGGGAGGCCTGTTGTACAGATGTTTGGAGGGTGTTGGTAAGAATTTTAAAGAGGAAGGAGCCAAGAACAGAGCCTTGTGGTATACCACTGGTGACTGGGAGCTGTGGTGAGAGGTGGAATGAGTTGTTATTTTCTGATGCCTATTGGGCAAGTAGCTTTTGAACCACAGAAGGGTCGGCTGAGATAGAACTAATAAAGACATTTGAAGTAAAAGTTTGCTGTAACAAATTGTGCTGATGGGTTTAGGCAAGTCTAGAAATAAAGAGGAGACTAGTTTGCCATTATCTCTAGCTTTATTGATAGTATCTATAAAGGTTAGAAGGGCAGTGTTAGTACTATGGGAGCAAAATAAACTGTGTTGTGGGGTCGATAGGAGTTCTTATTGCAGGAAACAGTTTAACATTTATTTTTGAATACATTTTCCAAGTATTTTGGAGGTGGAGGATACGCTTGCCAGTGGTCTAAAGTTTGTGTTGTCTTTTGAATTTCTTCCTTTGTGTGGAGGGATAATGTGTGATTTTTTTTCAAAGAGAAAGAGAGAGATAATGGGGGATTCCTGGACTGACCTTTTAATAAGGATTGAGACAGGATAGGCAATGCCATTGGCTGCTATTTTAAGATACTTGCTTGAAAGATCATCAGCTGAAGTGGAGCATGGTTTGAGTTTTTTTAAAAGTAGCTTTATATAGGATGTGGACACAGGTTTGAAGGCAAAAGTGGATGTGGTGATATGTGGCTGCTGGGCAGGGTTGGGATTACATGTTGAGGAATCCTTGGTTAGGGACTCTATAC
>NC_056740.1:376439919-376657419 GCF_019279795.1 Protopterus annectens
TATAAATTTATCTAGCTGTTACAAAAAGAGTCACGCACAGAAGGATGCTTATTTTCAAAGACTTTAATGAAGTAATTTTTCTGTTAAAACAGAACAGCTTCTGGTCACATTTAAACATTTCTGAGATTCTAGTGACATTTAATAGCACAAGTGTAGTTACAAGTTACTACTGGATTCTAGTACTAAGGCAATTTTTTTTTATCAAGTCTGACCTCAAGTATAACTACATCAAACAGTGTGATACTTTCTAAATTTTACTTATATACCAGTATTCTTTAATTTAAACTATTAGCAAGTCATTAATGGTAGCCAATCGCATTTCTGAAGGGTTGAAGAGCAGTGCAGGACTTCATTCTCACTGCTTATCCCCATCTTACCCACTCCTTAATGTCGTTATTGAATATTGATCCAAGCCGGCTGATATGGCATACTGTTTCTACTGCTTCAAGTATAAATATGTCAGTTTTACCAGATGTCAACATCTTTGTCTTCTTCATGATAAGGTGAAAAACCATTTTGAGATAATAATATTTAATCTTGTTAAGCAGTTATTTTAGTATGTCATCACTTTTTGGCAGTAATATTGTGGCATCAGCATAGTTAACGTTACTGATAATTCTTCTAGTTTTTACAGTTCTTTTTTCTTCCTTTAATCCTGTTTTTTTTTATAATTTGTTCTGCATGTAAATTAAACAGTTATGCACAAGGTACGCAGCCTTGTTGAATACTTTTACCAAATCGTACCCGTTCTGTTTCTCCTTGTTCTTTTGAACTGTTGCTTCTTGACTAATGCAGATTGTGCATGAGAACTGTTGGATACATTTGTGTTTCTCAGTGTGGCTCAAACTTCTTCTTAATTTACACAGTCAAAAGCCTTGCTATAATTCTTCTTAATTTACACAGTCAAAAGCCTTGCTATAATCAATGAAATACATATAGATATCCTTTTGGCATTCTTTCATGTTTTCAAGGATCCAACACATATAAATATCAATGTCTCTGGTTTCTCATTGATCCTAAATCCTGCTTGTACTTCTGGCTGTTCATGATCCAAGTATGGTTATAATTTCCATGGAATAATCTTGGGAAGAATTTTGCTGGCATGTAGGATCACACTATTTCTGTGATGACGATTTCTGCAATCAGTCATCGCATCACCTTTCCTTAAGATGTCTGTAAACACACTTCTTTTCCAAGTAGTCAGTCACAATGCTGTCTTGTGATTTTCCTGGCTCTGCCTTGTAAATGTTGAGACAGCTACATCCATGTGCTGTAACATTTTAATGGGAATGCAATCAGTGTCCTTTGCTTTGTTCGTTGGTAAAACTTTCAGTGTTTCTTCTACTTTCATCACCACCTATTGTTACATGTTGGATACAAGTTGAAACAGTTGCTGATCAGTTTGTTCTTTACATATAATGACTCAATGTAACTTTCCATCTTTCCTTAAACATCTCAGCATTATTCAACATAGATCATTGAGCGTCTATAAAATTTCCAGTTGCAGGCTGGAATTTTCTCTATGGACCTTGTTGTTTTATGAAAACTGAACTTTTTTTCCTCTAGAATGTTCTGATTCTATCTCCTTGCATGCACGGCTATGGTATTTTTCTTTGTCTCATCTTGCAGCACATTGGAAACTTTCCACAACTGCCTTTCTATCTGCTCTGGCTATAACTTCTTTGTGATTCTCAGTAATATTGCAGGTTTCATCATTTAATCAGGTTGACTATTGTTTTTTTTTTTTTGCCTTTTGCAGGGAATAGATCACGAGTCCTCTATCATACATAATCATAATGCCATATTATGGTACTACCACTCATCACCCTACAACCATCTGTTTCCCATTCTTTATAAAGAAATGAACATCACAGCCTTGTAGGTACAGCTAAATGAACACCTAAGAAAACAATTTGCTGTTAACGTATTTATATAAAAATCATCTGCCCAGCACACTTGCATCAAACTAAATGACAATTTAAAACCAAAACCACCTCATTGTTTATATTTAACACATAAACATCATTAACACTAACTGGAATAATATTTTAAACTATTTTTGCTTTAAACAAAAGGATTTCCAAGGGCAAAAACTTATTGTTGAGACCATACAGGTGCAACCCTACCCATCAGTTATCAGTCTACTGGTAGGTAATTATCTTTCTGATTCTTAGCTCTAGTTGAGTTTTACAAAAGTATGTTCTCTGCACGCAGCTGCCATATATTACTTTACCTAAAAGATCGCAGCCTTTTCTCAACATGTTTAGTTCTAAAGACAATGCATACCTTAGATTACTATCATATTCTTATACATATGCCAGGGAAGCCAACCCTCCATGTCCCAAGAAGTCCACAATGCATACTTGGACCAACTGGAGACACTTATCATCCAACCTAACACCCTACTCATGGGAGACTTTAATTACCCCTCTATAGACTATGAATTCTACACAGTCTCAAATCTATAGGCACAGAGATGCCTAGACTTTATAAATATAAACACACTTGAAGAAACAATGAATAAGCCCACTAGAGAGTCCAACATGCTGGACCTTGCACTCATAAACATGGGGGAACACAGCACCCCTCCCACAATGCCTCATCCTCCCTGGTAAGGTCCGAACATAAACTTTCTTCTTTGAAATCAAAATTCACTCCATACCCCCAGTAAAACCAGTAACAGGAACTATTCCAAGGCATAGGAAGGTCATGTTTACTAACCCTGGTAGATTTCTTCAAAAGGTCACTAAGGCAGATGATGAGGAAAAAGAGGTACATACTGCCTAC
The DNA here is from genome assembly GCF_019279795.1 of Protopterus annectens. Taxonomy (NCBI): domain Eukaryota; kingdom Metazoa; phylum Chordata; order Ceratodontiformes; family Protopteridae; genus Protopterus; species Protopterus annectens. Next base: position 376,442,707 of record NC_056740.1, read on the forward strand.
CTAGATCTGGCTAAAACATTTGATACAGCACCTCACTTGGGCATTGTCAACAAATTTAGGGAACTAGGCGTAAACCCTTCAAAACATGCTGGATAGCTAGCTGGCTCACAGATATGATAGAAGAAGTTAGAATCCATGAGGTCACCTCGGCAAACAGTCCAATCACCAGTGGTGTCCCTCAGGGCTCTGTGCTGGACCTGCACTTTTTGGCATCTACTTCTTGGAGATCAAAGGCAATGTCAATGGCCTCTGGCTGACCAAGTTTGCAGATGATTGCAACTGGGGAGCATTCAATTAATCTACCAAGATGAGACCACCCTTCAGGAAGGTCTAAGACAGACAAATGCCTGGTGCCAAAGTAATGGCTTAAAACTCAGTAGCAAGAAATATATTATAGTACCTTTTAGGAAGTCAGCTACCCTAGGTAACTATATCATCAATAAAATACCCCTATAAATTGATCCACTAGTCAGGGATCTGGGAACTCATGTAGATAATAACTTAACTTTCGACCAACATGTGTCCAAGATAGTGATAAAATCCTTCTATGTTGCTCAACTTATAAGTAATAGCATGGCATCTAGGTCCAGAGTGGTCATTGTAACACTATAATAGAACCTTACAGAACCATCATAGAGTATAATATCTCCTTTAGTATGTACTTGGCCAGACTCATACAGCAAGTGGGACATCTATAAAGGTTCATTACAGAAAGAATACACAGAGTAAACACAATGCTCTATGCTCTTTGTGTCAAAGTTCTGTCTCTTTACTTGGTATCATACTGATCTCTGAAACGTGACCTTTGCCTGGTGTACAAAGCATCCCTGGACTATGTTTCGATGGACCCTCTGCACATCCACAAAACAAACAGCATCAGAACTACTAGAGCAAAAGACCTACATTTTGCTTATGACATAAATAGGATATTTTGGAGAGAGACAGATATTTTTCTCTGTGAATTCCTGCCTCCGGAACAAGCTCCCCATCCACATGAAGCAGAGCTCTTCCTTAACCCTATTTAAGCACAGCTTGGACCAATGGATGGGTAATCAGAAATTCACCCCTGGTCTGGCACCTATGTCTCTGATGGAGAGAGGCAATCAGTAAATCACCCCTTATATAAATCAAAGTTGTGGATCACATTTGGGTTGCACATCTAGGCTTATAAGGGTCCTAGTGGTCGTTAGTCTAGTATACACCTATGAATTTATGAATCTATTAACAAATTTATTCTATGAGAGTTTCTTGGTTACTTTAGCTTCCCTTTTGCCCGACTGATCTGTAAGCTGAACAGCATCCTCTGTACATAGCACAGCATTAGATTTGCATTTTCTGATTATTGCTGTTTTCACAGTTGTCATCATAATAGTTATCATTATTTCATATTAGTATGTTATATCTGCTTGTCATAGGCCAATAAAATATCACTTCATACAGCAAAACACTATGTAAATGATTATTACTTAAATTTAGTTTGAAAGTCTCCTAGTTGTGAGCATGACCAAAAGTAGGTTTTCTACTCAACACATCTACCTGTTGACATCTCCAGCATCTAAAACTTGCTATAGGAAATGTAAAATGTTAACCTATCAGTTCATAAATAGCTACTAGGCTTTGCAGTGTATTGAGAGTCTAATCCAAATTCCCACTTGGCTCCAAACACTGTCTAATTAAATGCTTTGCTTAAAGGCTCATAGTAAGTAAATTATAGCTCAGGGAATCAAATCCTGTAAACCAGGAACTACATCTCACAGTCATAACCAGCTGCCAGACTGAGCAATGCATGAAAATTTGTGTACAAGGACCTCCATACAGGTATTCTAGGTTTTCCTGAATTAGGCATAACTGAGTTAAGTGATAAACCTAAGATCATGTAAAGGGCACATTTGTCATTGTTTAATAGCTCCTTCCACTCCTATAATAATATTCTGTGTCTATCTAGCTTGGCCTGCTTTGGGGCTTTATAAGCCTTAGTATCCTATCATTCCAGGATAAATATCTCCCTCCTTGCTTTTAATACCATGGAAAACATGAGAGGAGGAAGTCATTTAAAAAAAATCACTCATATCTTTTCACTTTGTTGTGTATACCGTCTGCTCAAATTCCAACCTTAGTATGACTGTAATGCATGTTTGTGTGAGATATGCACCCAGGTGCCCCAGTAACCCAATCAACAATGTTTCTGTTCTGCAAAGAAATGCATCAACCATCTTCTCAATGTATCCTCCCATTCAAACCTTAGATTATTATATCTGATTGATAACAATCTATTCACCAAAGCCATAACCCTTGTTCATTAAATAGTGAGTTTAGTACCAGGTGGAACTGCTTAGACATGTAAAGTGGTTCCCTTCTCCTGCCATAATTTCCCATATTCTGAAGCTTTCTAAAATTTTGACTGCCACTTGTCATTAAGGCAAACTGTTTGACCTATCTCTATAAATTTTCATCATCAGCAAAAATGAAATCTTGACCTGTACAGCTTCAACATATAGCGGACGATATGGCACATTTACACCTCCGTCATCCCACAACATTGTAAGCTTTTTCATGTGACAGTCTAGGGTTTCCTACATCTCATATAAAATATCTTGTCATATTCTTGACCATTTTCAAAAAATAAAAATGACTAAGAAGAACTTGAAAACATGCACTAAAAGTAGCACCACATAAAATGTAATGCCTGTAGCCTTTGCTCCACTTCCAGTGCTAATATCTTCTAAAGTAATGTTTCAACCTTATAATCAACTCTACATATGTTTGCCATCACTGAAAGTTAACTAAGGGATCTACACAGACTTCCAATACTTCAAATAACAAAAGACCTATAAATAATTACACTGAGTCCTTAGGCTATCTGAAAGTAATTAACTCACCACCATGGCCCTTAATTGTATTAATTTTATGCCCATAAAATTTATCAAGTTTATCAAAATGTCTAACTTAAAATGGCATGTTTACATTCAATCTAGCTAAAAATCTTCTGTGTAGCCACTCTAGTCATTACCAAGTCCTTCTACTCAGACTTTACCAAAAGCATGAGAATGTCTGTCTTCATTATCATATCAAATGTCTGTCTACCCCTGACAAACGCATGTCTTCAGAGGGTTCATAGGAGTTTCAAGGCTATTTACTTGAATGACTATCTGTGCCATCCCAATGCCCACCCTCAGGCTTTACCTCCTTTCTCAGGAAGGGAGATGCCAGTTAGTTCCAGAGTAAATTTGATACACACATCCAATTGCCTAGGTTTAGTTTGAAGGATGACATTGAATCACAGTGCATAACATGCTGCAGAAGTTCATTACAGAGAAGGAGGAGGAGCTACATGACAGATCTCTCACCCAGAGGAGGAGCTTCATGACAGACCTATCACATGGAGGAGGAATGTCATGACAGATCTATCACCCAGAGGAGGAGCTGGATCAGAAATCTATCACCTGGAGGAGGAGCTTCATGACAGATCTATCATCCAGAGGAGGAGCTGCATCGCAACTCTATCACCTGAAGGAGGAGCTTCATGACAGAACAGTCGCCCAGAGGAGGAGCTGTGTGACAGATCTATCACACAATTTGCATTTTGTTTATCTGCTGATGAAGGTTCAGGTCTCTGGTTCTAATTTTAGTTGTGCTCATTAAATTACTGAGATGCAGGAGGTTAAGGGCCAATGGATCTCTAATGACATGGTCAGAGATAAACCCTTCTGGAGTTTATAAGACACAGAGTACATGGACAGGGCTTCTAGACTCTCCTGATAGTTAAAGTTCTTAAGACTAGAGATCTTTTCATTAGGAACCTCTGGAGCTTTTCAGGTTTGTTGATATGTCAAGTAAGGCTTATCTCAAAGGGAAAATTGTACTCTATAATAGGTCTGATTAGTGTTAAATATAGAGGAATTATAACATCTTTCAATCTTGATTAAATACCTTTGGCAATTACTTGTGCTTAGTAGAAGGATTTCCTAACTACAGTTGCCATATGATAATTAAAAGACAACACAAGTGCCCAGTTCATTGACTACATTTTTTGTAAGTTTTTTTTCTGTATGCTGTGATAAGTGCTATTTTCAAAAGGAACAATACTACTTTTTATGTTCAGTTTAAGTCCATTGTTCATACTTCAGGTATTAACCAGAGTAAGCTATTTCTGAGGGGTACAGATGTCTGAGAGGGTTTGACAATTACATGCAGTTTGCAGTTGCTTGTGAATTTAGTTAACCAGAGGTCCTGGTTATCTGTTTTGAGACCAGAGAAGTAGGTGTTAAACTAGGCAGGACCCAGTACAGACCCCTAAGTGATTCTATGGGTTATGGGCACTATTTTAAGAGGCACTTGCCACTTAAACTATGAACATTCTGTCTTTCAATCAATTGGCTATTCATCTTATCACATAGACCCCCTGATTCAAGAAACTCCATGCAACTATTCTTGCATGGAGTGGTTCATGTTCGTTTAGAACAGCAGTGCACCTTGCATACTCATGAAGGCACACTGCTGTTTAATCTACATGGACACAAACCATGAACGAGTGCAGGGGGCATGCCCAAGTAGTGCACAGACACTAAACACGCCTGCTGCACTGGCATAATATTAGAGCTTTGCTCTAATTATTATGCCAGTATTTCAGTGTCTTCGGACACTGAAATGAAAAAATGATCATCTCCATGTCCGCAGACATGGAGATAAAACTCAGCAACAAGAAAGCAATGCAAGGGGTGTGTGACAGGTTCTGTGACACACCCGCTGCATTGCTAAAGTGCCGTATGGCACTTTTGTAACCTGCTAAAGCAGGAAATGTGTACAAATGCACACATAATGGGAGATAAATCCCCCAGAAGTGAAAAAGCACTAATATAGCCCCAGAAACATAGAAAGTTGATAGGGAACAGGTCATGCATCAACATGAATCACGTAAGGGTAGAAGTCTAAAAGCAAATGTATGCCAATATTCCCTCACAGCAGTGCATGTTAACAAAGGCACAGATGATGGGGGGGGGGGATACTACATTAGGGACACACCTGAAAAATTGCCCTCACACACTTAGAAAGTTGATAGATAACAGGATATGATTTCGCAGGAGTCCCTGAAGGATAGAAGCCTTAAAGCCAAATGAATGCCAGTATTTCACAATTGCAGTCCCAAGTAGTTGTCAGAACACCACAATACATACCCAGATAACCTAATAATAGAATAATAATATATACTTTATTTCACTAGCCTAAGGAATGTTTAAGTGTAGCTAAGTGGGTGTGCACATTAAGGCTGTCTGCTTAGCATATCTTAAACATCCCATAGGAGCTAAATGCAAATAGACAGGTGAGACTTCCAAACTGAGATAATGTAGTGGCTAGAGTTGTGGCTTTGTATGTAGGTGCTCATGGTTTGAGTCCCAAGACAAGCAACTTATTTTCCTATGTGAAAGTAGTGTTAAAATTATTTTAGTAAACTTAAATTATGTAGCAACTTTTTGTCAACTAGGGTAGTGTAGCAGTTCCAAAAGTGAGATGTTAGTGTAGAAAAGATGTGAACCCCCCCTATAAACACAAGTGCCCCATACAGTATAGTCACACAAGAATATAATTTAATGAAAGCACATAGGGGGATGTCATGGAAGGTAAATGTAAAATTATAATGTGTATATAAATATTATTTTATAATATAAATGTATAAGTATAATATGCTTAAGTGTGCCTTAATCACTCTGTATCTATCAGACCTTGTTCTGCCTAGCAACAAAATAGTCAGCCCTGCCAAGTCTTGTACCCGGGATGCTGTCCTCTACAATCACAGCAAAATGCCACCACACCATCGGAACTGTGAGCGCTTGGAATGCTTTAACAAACATATCATGCATTCTGGTCATTTAACATTAATGAACAAAAAAACAGCAGTATGAAGTGTTGAACCCATGACCCTGAACACTATAGTCATAGAAATGTACCACTACACCATCTGAGCTGTAGGAATTGGTGCTACTTTTTCACACATATCATGCAATAGAGGCATACAACAATAGGGAGAAAGCTTTGTGGAACTATTCATGTGTTGTATATAGACACACACACACACACACACACACACACACACACACACACACATATATATATATATATATATATATATATATGACTGATGAAACATATATATGAAAAAGTTGAGTCATAATATAGATATACATATATAAAATATAAAGGAAAAAATATATATATATATATATATATATCTATAGGTATATAACATGCAGTGCAGTTATACCTCAGAACCATCCCTCTCAACCTGTTAGTGCAAGAAACTTGAACAAAGGCTGTAAAGGGGGGCAGGTGGGCCACATATAGGGACATATTTCAAATATTGCTGTTACAAATGAAGATATTTGCTGCAGCAACAGGGTGCATTTCAGCAGACAATTACTGAAGGATATGAGCATGGAAACTGAAATGTTATGTCATTATTTATTGACATAAATCCTTGGATCATCACAGAGATTTACCAGACAAATACAAATAAATTGTGGAACTGAACAAAAGTATGGGCCAAACATCCGGGCATTTTGTGAAAATCCTGGCAGTGGAGAAGTATGCTCAGAATCCCTTAGTGCAATGAATCTGGATCAAGCCTGAGAAAGTGGGGGGACAAAGGCCTGAAAATAGGGACATATCCAAAATACATCAGTAGATAAGCTGAGAAAGTTGATGTAGTAACACTGTATGTCCTAACATATATCAACCGAAATATCACAATTCCAGGACTCAATAGCTTCTCATTAGTTAGTGACCTCAATCCCCACATCATCCCACTGATGTGTCAGGAATTCACAACAGTTATGGGGACCAGACCAAAGATATTGGCAAGACAACTGGACACCCTACGAATATGTGGCCATAACACAACATTAGGGAAACTACACTGAGCTACTGAGCAATGTCCAAACTACAGTCAAACTGACATAACACTACCTAAGTCCAGCTCTGGGGTTGTACACATGCATTAACACATATAATAGGTACTACAAGGATGTAACACTAGTGAAAAACAGACATTGGTGTGAAAGTACTTTCCCCCAAAGAATTACACCACAGTCACAGAGACATACCAGTAAGCAAACTGAACAATGCAGTATAATGACTGTATGAGCAACAAAATCCCATTTGCCACTCACACATTACCCCTACATATACTGCCCCAAGTCACAGTGTAGTGAAAATCCTGAGGTGTTGTGGGACCTGTCATGGTCTACATGTACAAACATATACAGGTGATAGGGAACCAGAAACTGGAGCAGCATGCACAGTCAGATAGAAAGGGCCCATGGCACTCACGTGTACCCCCTCCCCACACAGCCCAAATAACATGTACACACTACACTGCTACATAATCCTGACAGTCTTTTAACAATAGGCAGACATACACAGACCTCTCAAATGTACAGTTTCCCACAGAATGTATAGGCACAGGACTCATATCTATGGCCGCTTCCTTGTTACATGTCTGGGGTCTATGACATCACTGGGATGGTAGCAGGAATGAATGCAATAAAAAATGATACTACATACCTCTGAACTTCTTAGTACATGACATCTGGACAAAGCCTGACATAATCGGGGGACAGAGGCCCAAACACAGGGGTATATTGGACATATTGCTGTCATAAATTTAGACAGTTGCTGGTGTTACCAACTTTGTTGTAACATATCTTTTCTGAGGGATATGAAGTTAGCAGCACCAATGGATGCTAGCATTTGCTGACTGCATTCTTCAGAGTATCCTACTGATTTAGCCAAGGACAGCAACTGTCTAGGGAACAGACCAAACATATGCGCCACACATCTGGACAGTGTCTAGGCCTCTGGACAGTGTAGAGGTATGACTGCAGTCATGTAACTGAATGAAAATCCCATGACAGCTGCCAAACATGTCACCCAGCACCTTATGAAGCACAGTAAGATCAACATGACACTCCCCATCTCTGGGCAATTACCCATGTATATTCAAATATAACATGCACTACAGGGATGGAACTGTTGTGAAAATCAGAGAGTGGTGGAAAAAATGTCCACCCCAAAACATTTGCAACACAGTCACAGCAACATACTAGTACCCAAAATGAACTCTAGAGTAGAACGACTGTCTGAACACACATATGCTGATTGCAAATCACACACTACACCAACATATACTGCCTCAATTCACAGTGTACTGAGAATCCTGAGGTGTTAGAGGACATTGCACAGTTAGCCCCTACAAGCATACAGACCGGATAGACCACCAGCAGCTGTAGCAGCATGCAAAGTCAGATAGGTAAATGATGTATGGCACTCACATCTGCTACTGTCCCTACCCAGCCCAACAAATATCTACACACAACAATGCTGCACAGTCTTGGCAGTCTGTTCACAATGGCCAGACAGACATAACTGTCATATGTACAGAGTTCCACAGAATTACCAGGGTGTGGAACCATAATCCTGGCCACCACTGCATACCACGGCCAGGAGTCTGCCAGGTCAGTGGCATAATAACTGGAGTGCAGTTGGTAATTAATGATATCCCATACCTCTGCACCTCATAGTGCAGGACATCTGGACAACGCATGACGTAATTGTGGGACAGGGGGCTGGAAAGAGGGACATATCACACATAATGGTGTTACAAACTGAAACAGTAGCTGGTGTTACACATGTTGTTGTAACATAATATCCCTGAAGGATATGATGTCTGGAATACCAATGGATGCCAACAGTTGCTGACTACAATCCTCACATTATCCTACCAACCCCACAAAAACAGGCATTGTTCGAGGAACAGACCAAGCATAACAGGCAAACATCTGGCTAGTCTGTGGACAACATGCCAGTTGAAAGGTATGTCAGAGGCATATCACTATCAGATGTCAAGTCACCCAGTAAATGCATGCCCAGATGAACCCTGTCAATCTAGCAACCCTCCATGTATATAGCAGCACTAACAGCATACAATCTGTACCCAGTTCTGGAGCTTTGTCCACCATATTGTTGGGCTGTCTCCACATGTCCTGTCCTGTGAGGTATTTCCACCTACTGTCTGTGAAGCTGTAACCCCCACACCTCCGTAATGTCCCCCACACAGGCAAGGAAAATGGGCAGGGCCTACATGAAGGGCATCCCATATGTTGGAACTAGCAGCAGTGTCCAGGCCTACACCACAATACTATGCGGGCACCTACATAGCTTTATGCCCTCAGCACTACCTGACAGGACAACATCATCCTCCTCAAGGTAGGCTGAATGCCTGTGGTGGACAGCAGCAATATACAACTACCACCATAAGTGAAAATAATCATGGAATGGGCCAAGAAGGAACAGGTGGCTCAATGGAAGCCATGTCACCTTGTTCTGTACAAGAAAATAAGGTCACAGGTGATGTACCCTAAGGCTGTCTTTGAGTGCAAACTGGAGACATCCACCAATGCCAATCACTAGGCCTTCCAGACATGTGTCTGCAATTCCAGAGGCAACACACATATCTGCTCTGTAGTGGTGGTCAATAACGCCACATACACATAATCCATGGATATAGGCAACTGGCTGCAGACAGCTAAAGTGTAAACATCACACCCCTGTCCCCCCATAAGTACACATGTGCATGTACAGCACCAGCCCCCTCCCCTCATGATCAGGAAGCAGGTCTGTAATGCCGTTTCAAAGGCAACATATAGAAGTCTCCATAGGCCTGATACCATTCCTGGCTGCATCCAACATGAACACAGGCATGGTCTCTCAGACCCATTCTGCAATGTAGTCAACCACAGCCTGAGCACCAGTGTCATCCCATCTGCACAGGGGACAGACAAAAAGTTGATTGAAAACAGGTTATGCATTAGCATTAATGTTCAGAAGGATACAAGTCTGAAACTGAAATGCATGCCATTATGTCATGACGGCAGTCCTCAATGCCATGGCCGAAAACCTCAATACTCTCCATTTAATGTAGTAATATAATAGTAATATCCAATAGGTGATAAATAAAAATATACAGCTCAAATTCCCAAACCAAGATAGTGTAGTGGTCAGAGTCCAGGCTTTACATGCAGGCATACACGGTTTGAGTAATACAACAAACAATCCAAATTTACATGGGAAAGCCATGTTAAGTGCTATGTTCATATTAAAATATGCAATGTTATTTTTGTCACCCAGGTAGTGCAGCTGGTGTAAAATGGATGTGTGAGTGCATATAACATGTGAAAACACCCATGTATACACATGTCCCATACAGTATAGTTACACCCCTTGCTACTGTAATGAAAGCACATACAGCCATGTCATGTAATGGAAATCATATACACTTACTAAATAAAGTCATTAGTGTGGTATATTATGAGAATGAACTGTGAGCAATGGTTAGCAATGCTCAGCTATGCTTAGCTGGTTTAACAACACATTTCTGTTGTCCCCGCCCCTCTTTCTGGGGTTTGAGTGTCCACATTCACCTCCAGATGCTGTACAAATGCACAGCTGTAGCTGTATAAGAAATGGACAGCTATGGACCTTCTGTACACCCATCCTGCACATCCGTAGCTATCTTTCATATTGTTCTTCCCTCTGTGTGCCCCTTTTCCACCACTTTCCTATCACCTCTTTCTCTTTTCTTGTAAAGAATTAATCTGGGTGTAAGCTTGAGTAAGCAGTTGTAAGAGCAACACAATTTTCAGCCCTGCCATGTCTTGAACCCAGGACCCTGTACACCATAGTCAGAGAAATGTACCACTACATCATTTGAGCTGTAGTGATTGCTGATGCTTTCTCCAACATATGCTCATTCATCAGTAGGGAAAATATTCCGTAGAATCAGTCAGGTTTCGTATTTATACATATACACATGTATATATGTTTGGAGATGCATACATATGCACAAATATATACATAATATAAATAGTGATATACATATAAAATATGCACACATATATATATATATATATATATATATATATATATATATATATATATATATATAAAAACAAATATATAAATAAATAAAAATATATATATATATATATATATATATATATATATAATATAATATATATATATATATATATATATATATATATATATATATATTCATAACATGTAGTGGAGTCATACCTCAGAAACATACCTACCAACCCCTTACTGCAAGAAATCTGGCCCAAGGCTGTCCAAATGGGGGGACAATGGGACAAAACTAGGGACATATTTCAAATATCGCTCTTATAAATGTAGAATGTTGTCAGAGTGACAGGGTTTGTTTCAGCATACATGTTCTGAAGGATTTGAGTTCTGAAACTGAAATGTATGTCATCATTTACTGTCAGAAATCCTCTGATCATCACAGTGATTTACAAGGGATATGAAAGTAATGCATCTGTGGAGCAGACCAGAAATATGAGCAATAAACCTGGACATATTACAACAATCCAGACAGTCCTGAGGTAGGCTCAGAACCCCTTAGTACAATGAACCTGGGCCAGGCCTGACAAAGTAGGGGGAGAAAGCCATGGAAATAGGGACATATCTGGAATACTGGCGTAGATAAGATGACACAGCTGCTGGAGTAACATCCTCATGTCTGTCCTAACACCTATTGACTGAAATAGCACAAGTCCAACACTCAATTTCTCCCCACTAGTTAGTGACTGAACTCCTCAGATCAGCCCACTGATGTGTCAGAAATGCACAACACTTTTGGAGGCCAGGAAACACTATGTCTTACAAATATCTGGACATAACATCACATTAGGGGAAACTACACTCAGCTGTTAAGCATGTCACCAAGCACTGTCCAAACTACAGACAGACTGACACAACAATAACCCAAATCTAGTAGGGGGAATTACACATGTATTAGCAAATATATCAGGCCCTACAGGGATGTCACAGCACTGAAAAACAGATACCAGTGTGAAAGTGCATACCCACAACCAATTCAACCACAGTCACAGTGACATACCAGTAAGCCAAAGGAACAGTACAGTATAAGGACTGAGTAAACACAAACATCTAAACATGTTTGCCACTCACACATTACCTCCACATATACTGGCCTAGTTCACAGTGTACTATGATGCCTGACTATGGTATGGGACATGTCTCAGTCTGCCCCTATAAACATATACAGCCGATAGACCACCAGAAACAGGAGCAGTATGCACAGGCAGATAGAAAAGGAGCCATAACACATACATCCACGCCCCTCTCTACACAGGCCAAATAACATTGACACAATACACTGCTACACAATCCTGACAGTCTGTCAACAATTGCCAGAAATACACAGACCTCTCAACTGTACAGAGTCCCACAGAATGTCCAGGCTTTCCCCTCATATATAAAGCCTCTTCCACATAACATGTCTAGCAGTCTGATACATCACTGGGATAATGTCAGGAATGTAGGCACTAAATAATCATATACCATACCTATCAACTTCTTACTGCATGACATCTGGACAAAGCCTGACATAATTGTGGGACAGAGGCCCAAAAACAGGGACATATTTGAAATATTGCTGTTATAAACTGAGAATGTTTCTGTTGTAACAGGGTTAGTTGTAACATATGTTTTTTGAGGGATATGAGGTCAGAAACACAAAAGGATGTTAGAAGTTACTGACTGCAGTCCCCAGAGTATGCTACTGATTTTCCAAAAAATAAAATGTGAGGAACACACCAAACATAGGAGTCCAAATTCTGGCCATTCTGCAGATAGCCCTACAGGTGAGAGTTATTTCAAACATATAACACTGTCAGAGTTAAACTCACCCAAGAACTCCATGTCCACACAAACCCTGTTAGACTAGCATTAATCCAAATGTATAACAGCAATACTTACATTCTGTCCCTATGTCTGGAACATTCTCCCCCATTCTGTCGGCCTGTCTCCACAGTTTTGGTTGCAAGAGGTATTTCCAAATACCCTCTGTGATGCTGTTGTTCACACATATCCATGAAGTCCTCCTGACTGGCAAGGAAAAGATTCAACATTCACATGACGTACTCAATGGTAGGAGTGTGTTGCCATGCCATTGGCTATATGAATAACAACACAGCTGTTCTGCATGCAGTTATCAAGTGGGGGACACCAATTAGTGCACAAGCTATCAGCTGCTCATGAGCATTACCTACAAAAGGCAAGCTGCTGCCTGTGCAAAACAGATGTATACCCTACATCCATGAGGGAGAGAGAGAGAGAGAGAAACAGCAAAAAGAAAAAACAAACAGGACATAACCATCTATGCTTGAATAAAACAAACAGGTATGTCAAACAAGTAAGCATGGAATGGACTGCAGTAGGGGGTACGTAAGAATGGGAAATAGGAAGTGTAGCATATATGTCTCAAGAGGACATGCCGTACTGACATATTGCTGATCAGAACCTATGGCCATAACATTTGGGTCTGTCTGCAGTGACATAGATCATAGGTCAGGCTCCTGAGTCACCCCAGGAAAGGATGGCTCACATATGATTACTACTGCAGTGTGTGTTGAACAACACTGACTGTGACAATGCTAGGCCAGCTACTGGAATGTTGTACATATCCATATCTTACTTGTGAATGCAACTATGATATACTTGGTTGTCTCAGAAATGTGAGAGACCTGTATACATGGTATTTGCATAGTAAAGTACTGTTGCACATGTGTGTGTAGAACTGCATGTGATATACTGACCTCATACCATTCAACTGTCCAGTGTTATGTGCACTGACCATATGTGTGCCTCTTATTTGTAGTCATTTACTCATAGAGTTGTGTTACTTCTGGCAAATCATTGGCAAATCAATGAAGACTGACATTATGACATCTCCTTCTTTTTCTTCTGGCTGTTCCCGTTAGGGGTCACCACAGTGAATTATCTGTTGCCATTTCTGCCTCTCCTCTGCATCCTGCTCTGTCACACCAACCACCTGCATGTCATCTCTCACCACATGCAGGAAGCTTTTCTGAGGCCTTCCTCTTTTCTTCTTACCTGGCAGCTTCATCCTTACCATCCTTTTCACAATATAATCAGCATCCCTCTGCAGCACATATCCAAACTGATGTAATCTTGCCTCTCTGGCTTTGTCTCAAAACCATCCAACATGGACTGACCATGTCATGTACACATTGCTAATACTGTCCACCCTCGTCACAACCAGTGTAAATCCTAACATCTGTAATTCTGCCATGACCAACTCTGATTCCTGCCTTTTTGTCAATGACACTGTCTCCAACCCATATAACATAGCTGGTCTCACTACCCTGTTGTAGACCTTCCCTTTCACTTTTACTGGTACTCCTCTGTCACAAATCAGTACTGAAACTCTTCTCCACCCTCTCTATCTTGCCTGTACTCCCTTCTTCGCCTGTCCTCCACAGTCGTCATTACTCTGAAATGTTGATCCTAATAATTTATACTCATCCCCCATTGCCAACTCTACTCCCTGCATTCTCAACATTCCACTACCGTCCCTCTCAGTCACACACAGATATTCTATCTCAGTCCTGCTGACCTTCATTCCTCTCCTCTTTAGAGCATATCTCCATGTCTACAGGATCTCCTAAATCTGTACCCTACGCTCAGTACAGATCACAATGTCATCTGCAAACATCATAGTCAACAGGGACTCCTGTATGATCTTGTCTGTCAACCTGTCCATCACCATTGCAAATCAGAAAGGGTTCACAGCTGATTCCTGAAGTCATACCACCTCCACCTTAAATGCATCTGTCACTTCAGCTGCAGACCTCACCACTGTCAAACCACCCTTGTACATATCCTGTACCAGTCTTACATATATCTCTGCCACTCATGACTTCCTCATACAATACCACAACTCCCCTCTAGGCACCCTGCCATATGCTTTGTCTATGTCCAGAAAGACACAAAGCAACTCCTGGCCTTCTCTGTATTACTCCATCAACACTCTCCGAGCAAACATTGCATCTGTAGTACTCTTACCTGGCATTACAACACTGCTCACCACTACTCATGACTGCCCTGCTTAACCTAGCTGCCACTACTCATAACTTCATGCTGTGACTGATCAATGTTATCCCTTTGTAGTTACTACAGCTATGCACATCAACCTTATTCTTAAAATGGTACACAAACACTTTCTCTCCACCCCACATGCAACCTCTCACTTTCCAAGATATCATTAATCAATCTGATAAAAACACCACTGGCATTTCCCCTAAACATCTCCATGCTACCACAGGTATGTCATGTGGACCAACAGGCTTTCCAGTATTCATTATCTTCATAGCTATCC
This sequence comes from Protopterus annectens, assembly GCF_019279795.1. NCBI lineage: Eukaryota > Metazoa > Chordata > Ceratodontiformes > Protopteridae > Protopterus > Protopterus annectens. The sequence goes on from NC_056740.1 coordinate 376,457,981, forward strand.
TTACTTCCTCCTTGGTAAGTCATTGCACTTCCTGATTCACCATACCCACATCATCCAACCCTCTCTCTCTCATTCTCTTCATTCATCAGCCTCTCAAAGTACTCTGTCCATCTGTTCAACACACTCTCCTCACTTGTGAGTACATTTCACTCATTATCCTTTATCACCCTTATCTACTGCACATCTTTCCTAGCTCAGTCCTTCTGTCTAGCCAACAAGTCCTTTCATCCTCCTTAGTGTCCAACCTGTCATACAAGTCTTCATATACCTCATCCTTAGCCTTTGCCACCTCTCTCTTTGCCATGCACCTCATCTCCTTATACTCCTGTCTACTTTCCTCATCTCTCCAACAATCCCACTCCTTCACCCCCAACCTCTTTCTCTGTATAATGTCCTGTACTTCCTCAGTTCATCACCAGGTGTCCTTATACTCCCTCCACCATCCACATGTCACACCAAGCACCTTTCTAGCCATCTCCCTTACTAGCTCTGCTGTACTTACCCAGATGTTTGGTAAATCGTCAATGCCACCCAGTGCCTGTCATAATTCTTCCCTGAACTCCACCTCACAACAGCCTTTTCCATTTCCCACCATTAGATCCTTGGTGCTGCCCTCACACACCTCCTCTTCTTGATCATCATCATCTTACAGACCAACAGTCTCTGCTGCCCTAACTACACTTTCCCCTGTTATCAGTTTACAATCTCCAATCTCCTTCAAACTGGCCCTCCTACATTGTATATATTCCACCTGTGTGCATCTCCCTCCACAATTGTATGTCACTCTGTGCTCCTCCATCTTGTTATAGTATGTATTCACGATAGCCATGTCCATCCTTTTTGCAAAATCCACTACCATTTCACCATCTGCATTCATTTGCTTAACACCATACATACCCATCCCTTCCTCATCCCCTCTGTTCCCTTCACCAACATGGCCATTGAAATCTGCTGCAATCACCACTCTCTCACCCTTGGGTATAGTCATCACCACATCATCCAACTGAATTCTCTTTCTCATCCATTGCACAAGCAACTTGTGTAGCATATGCACTAACAACATTCATCATTACATCATCAATTTCCAGATTCATAAACATCACTTTATCAGACACTCATGTCATCCTCCAAAAATGCCCTTGGCATACTGTTCCTTCAGGATAACCCCTACTCCCTTTCCCCTCCCATCCACACACTGATAAAACAATTGTGACCTGCCTCTGATATGCCTAGCCATACTCCTCTTCCATCTGGTCTCTTGCACACACAATATATTTACATTTCTCTGGCCATCATATCAGCTAACTTTGTCCCTATACTAGTCATACTGCCAACATTAAAAGTTCCTACCCTCACTACCACACTCTTAGCCTTTCTCCTCTCTTCCTGCCATCTGAGTGTTGGACATCCTTCAGGGCATGTCTGTCAATGCAAAGGCTACTGTGTTACTGAATGACTCAAGTGTGTTACAGCAATATTAAGACCGTGTCACTAATTTTGTCCCATTGCCCTCATGTATGTGTGGCATCCTACAGATGTCCTGCTCTAACGGGTTGAGAGGGATGACTGGGCAGCAAGAGTGTGAATACAGTGTGCCATACTGACATAGATCAGAAATGTATATCAGGTATAACCTGTGCACATGTCAGTATGCGTAAGTGTATCTGTCTGCCTCATAACAACAGACATGGGATACAAAATGTCAGTTAAATAAGCTGTACATGATGTACATGTGTGTAATCTTAGTTACTGTGCAGCCAACAGAGTGGCATTTATACAGCTACTGGTTGTTGCATTGCCCTGACACAGCCATGGGTATGACAATAAGCATGATTATCTGTTTGAAATTGGAGAGGTGTCCAACTGTGTTATGAATGTGTCCATGCCTACTACAAACAGCTATATAAACACCAACATAGCTGTATGGACTCAGCAATACCTTACTTGTAAAACTTGCCTCCACCAAAGTAGAGTGATCCCCTCTGCTGGACAGCAGCAATACACAAACCACAGACTTGCTTCCTATATTGGCTGTACAGGGCAAATTAGGAGCAGGCAACAACTTGGCATCAGCTCAGCCTTTGTCTGATTAAGCATATAAGATCACAGGTGGTGTACTGTAAGGCTAACTATGAGTACAAATCAGACACATCCACCAAGGCCAATCACAAGGCCATCTTCACATGTGTCTGCAATCTCTAAGCAACAAACCAACCCACCTTGTAATGGTGGTCAGTCAGGTCACATGCACACAAAACATAGCTGTAGCCAACCTGCTGCAGATAGGTTTAGGGCAAACATCACCCCCTGGCTCAGCATCACTATAGGTGGATATGCACAGCACCCACACCCCTCATCACCAGTGAGCAGATACATATTGCCTACTGTAAGGCAACAAACATAAGTACCCATGGGACCTGATAACATCCCTGTCTGCATCCTACATGAACTCAGTCATGTGCACCCAGCTCCATTACACACTGTAGTCACACCAAGCCTTGGCACCATCCACACCCCATCCGCATGGAAGATGGCCAATGTCATCCCTCTACACAGACACGAATGAGGAATAGAGGATTATGCAATGGCCCTCATTGGGGAGAATATGACACATCAGGACCAGTAATGCAATGCAAGCTGATACTGTGCTGATAGATTACAAGGGTATGATGTGGTTGGGAGTGGTGACTACTGGTATTCAACGTAGCTGTGCAGGTTCTGTACATACTGTTGGCAAATGTATGAGGTCCTGTGATATGTTTCCCTTTTTATGTCTTCCAGGTGCAATGTCACATCAGCAAAGTTAAACTTTCTCAGTAGCTGAGACAAATATAATCATAGAAGCCATACTGCAGAACCATGCCATAATGTTTGGCCGGAGCCAGCAACATCTGTGGGAAAGGACCGGCCTGTGGGATGACCTTTTCCACAGGGTAAACGACATTGGCCTGCACACATGGACATATGAGCAGGTCTGACATAGTGCAAATGACCTCATATGCCATACCCGGTAAAGGGCTGCTGCAGGGACAGGACAGCCACAGGTGGGGGGCCCAGCCATGCAGCCCCTGCTGACTCCCACCAAACAGCTTCTCAGCAACCTTGGGCACCCATCCCAGTACAACATCAGGGTACAGACCCTCCACATGCTGGAGGTGAGTGCTACCCAGACAATGGATGAGGAGTGTGCAGGTAAGGCTCCAGTAGAGATTACTAGACTAATGTAGCAGACATACTTGTATTTGTAAAGTATCTACGTGCATGTGTCAGGTCAGATTGCAGTTGTGGATGGGTTTTCTAATGCACAGAAGTGGACATCGATGGTGAAGGACAGCAAATTGTGTAGTATTGGGGGTTGTACTGTAAATGTGCAGACATGCTGCATCCATCCTGTACCAATGCCGCATGTGAGTCTGTTGACAATACTTCTCTCCCACAACTACCTAGGTCCCTCCGGTCTGCATGTGGGAAGGCAGCCTGAAGCTGGTGAGTATGGAATTGTTCTGTTGTGGTTTGCCAATACCCCAGGCATGTGAAGGCCATGCAATGTACCATGCACACAACTGTCACTGATAGCCATATTGCTTTATGTGCATGTTCACTTGTGGTGGGGTTAACTGCATTGCATCACAGTGGTCACCACAGGGGCCTATCTGAACAGAATGTAACATCCCTGTAGCATACCTCCCAACCTGTCAGTGCAAGACTTCTGGACTGAGACTAACAAAATGGGGGGACAAATGGCCTAAGGTAGGGACATGTGTGAAACATTACTCTCATATAGTGGATACAAACAGTGTACACACCCCTGTTAAGATGCCATGTGTTTGTGATATATATATACAAATTGAGACCACAATATGTCATGCCACACCTTTTCCAAACTGTAATGTGACCTATGACATGAAGAATTCACTTGTAAACCCAATCAATCTGTTGGGAACCAAATATGGAGTACACAAACCTTGCAATAGGCTGGATGCATATGTGTGCACACGCTTCAAATAATATTTTATTGCAGCAGCTTGTGATTTACTGACAACATTTGGTCTGCTTGGTTACACATCTGCCATCAAGTAAAGGCACTCTGAGTAACACCAAATAACAGTCTGCTGTCCAAGCAGGATATTCCTGACATATGCTCAGTTTACTGCAACAGCAACAGCCATGGCTTGCAGACAGCTTACAAAGCAGCAAAGGGATCTCATATTTGAAAGGTATCAGTCAAGAGTAGGGTACAACAACATTACCACATCATTGCATACACCATGGAACACAGTGGAGACAGATGTCAAAAGGTGGATCGAATATGGAACAACAGTGCTGTAGAAAAGAACCTGATGTCCATCCAAAAATGATGACAAGACATGTCAAAACCTGATCAGGGAGGTTGCCAGGAGACATACAACAACACTGAGAGAGTTGAAGGAATCTCTTGCAAGTACTGGCGTTGTGTACTACATGTGAGAACACTCTCCGGTATTCTGCATATGTCTGGCCTATGGAGTAGGGTCAGAAGATGGAAGCATTTCCCCACACCAAAAACATCCAGGGGTGGATACAATTTGCAAAACAGCACATCAAGTCTCCCAAAGGCATGTGTGAAAATGTGTTATGGTGTAATTAGACTATGGATCGACCTCACAGCCACAATACCAAAAGGTATGTGTGGCACACAAGCAACACCTCTCTTAACCTGAAGACCAACATCCCCATGGTGAATCATGCTGTTGGCAGTGACCTGCTGTGGGGATGCTGTTCCTAAGCCAGAACTGGGCCTATAGTCATGGGAATTCTGAACAGTTCCAGATAACACCCACATCAGGCCCAAATCCATCAGGCGTGTGCAAGAAAGTTGAGGATGGGGAGGTGTGTCAGCCTTCAACATGACAAAGTCCCAAAGCATACATCCAAAGCTACCTAAGAATGGCTCCACCTGAATACACTCATAGTTATGGATTGGCCCAGCCAGAGCCTAGACCAGAAAGAAAAATCCCAGTGTGACCTGACGAGGGCTGTGCACATGAGCTGCCCTTGCAATCTGACAGTGTTGGGTGACCTATGAATGGAAGAGTGGCCAAATAATGCCAAGTCAAGATGTGCCATGCTGATAGACACCTTCACAAGAAGAGTGGATGCTGTAAGTCATTTACAAGGTGCTTCAACAAATTATCATTTTAAGGGTGTGCACACTTATAGAACCACCATATTGTACATATTGCAGTCATTATATTTTACACATAACACATTTGTTTGTTTATCGATTGGATTGCACAGGTCATATGTCACATGAAAAATGGGTAGAATGCATTATTGCGATCTCATCTTATATATTACAAGAACATGGCATGTTAACAGGGTTGTGTACACTTATCATATCCACTGTAAGCTTAGAAGGCTGGTGGTGTGACAGGATTTGTGTGACCATACATTTACTGCTGGTTTGGAGATCTGACACACAAATGTATGTCATTAATCAGTGATGCCACTCCTCAGATCATCCCAGTTATGTATCAGACAAACACAGAGGTTATGAGAAACAGAGCAAACATATGAGCCAGACATCCACACATCCTGCAAGGATCTGTACAGTAGAGAGGTAAGTTCTGTAGTACTTGCCACTGTGCTATACAGGTGAACAGCAATGATGTGTACATAGGTGCAGTCTGTGCTGGGGAAGGGCCATCACCTACTAACACTAATAATGTATCCCAGAGCTCTATATCATTAGTTACATGTAGTAAAACTGGCTGCAATGCATGATGTTGAGGGCCGTGTGTCATGCATGTCACCATTTGAGTAATGTGTGGTCTGTGTAACCTATTTGTGCCACCTCACCTGTAAGTGCGTGTGTGTGTGTGTGTGTGTGTGTGTGTGTGTGTGTGTGTGTGTGTGTGTGTGTGTGTGTGTGTATACCAGCCAACCTCAAAGTACAGGTTAATATACATATGTTGTCTTCCCCTCACAGGTGGAGATGGGGTTCGGGGTCCCTCCCACTTGGAAACTGATGTCATTATCTCTGCAGACTCTGACAATGATGATAGGAATAGTGAAGTACTGGTGGGGTTGTCAGGGGATGAATCTGTGCCATTGGTTGGCATCCCACTCTTGTCCACACCATCCCCGCACACAGTGACAATGCCCACACATACCCCATTACCAGTGGCCACAGATGATGGACAGTTGGCAGGAGGTAGCATTGAACAGGCTAGTGTGGTGAGTGCAGGCGAGGTCCCACACAGGCGGATGGACAGTGGTACTCACAGGAGGACCACTGCTCATCAAGCCACTGTTGCAAGTGCCACAGCAGGAGTCACCAGACACATGTTTTGGGTTGTCATGGATGCACAGTCATGTAATGAATGCCACACCAGACAAATAATCAGGGATGTGGATGCAACTCTTCCTGATTTACCTGGTGACATACATGACCTTGTTGAGGTCACACGTCAAAACACTGAGGTCATGAATAGACAGTGGGGTGAGACCTTGGCAGTCCTCAAACATGGCATGTCTGTGCTAGAGTGTGTGGTAGCAGATGGGCATCAGCCACATGGATATAGGTCAGCACCAACAACAGCTGAGAGTCTATGGGCCATGCACCTTCACACTCCCATAATGGCAGTGATGCCAGCACTACTGAAGATGGGTTGTTGTCCACATCACATGGGAGCAGGCCATGGGCACGTGGTCCTATCCAGTCCCAACAGGGGCATGGATCCAGCAGACAGCAGTCACCATCAGGAAGCAGTACTGCATTTGGCCTTGGACCCGGTGGTACCAGTGATACCCCTGGGTGGACCAGTTCCCGTGTTCATGGCCAGAGACAGTGAACTGGACACCCTGCCATGTACAGTTCACAGCTGTCCAATGTACCCCTGTGTAGGGCAGCCACATGGCATGACTGTGTGCATACATACACATGGACATCTGTGTTATAGGCAGGTCACCTCTAGGCACAAACAGCACTCTGCACAGCCCATCTATTGGATACCCCTCCAAACCCACACACATGATTTTAACCATATGGTCCAGCCTAGGCCTCTGGCAAACCCACACCACACTCTGTGCATATGATGATACCTGTGCCACATCCCTGTCATCCATAGAATTGATGCACGGACATGCTAATATGGGTCTGATGCACAGGGTGAATATAGAACAGTGTAGCTATGTAATACTATGTAAGCTGCTGTCTGCTTGCATTTGTTATGGGTACACATACAGGTGTATGTACCTTATTAGCCAGGATGCATTATTGCTGTTAGTACCACTGACTGAATGTTGTCTGACATGCTGTATTCTGTTTGTGTTCCAGGTGTTGGTGTGTCTGCAGGCTGTGGCTCTGCAGACATTCCCAAGAGGAAGTATGGCAGAGTGGGAATACACCGACCATGTCATAGGCAAGGTACAGCTTTATAAGTACATGTGCCAGGTGAGTATGCATGCAACAGTGTGTGAGTGATACTGTTGTCAGACAATGTGACCTTGCATACATACCCCTTGTCACAGACAAGTAGCCTTCAGACATGTCAGCACAGTGTTGTGTAGTACCACAAGCTCATACATACAGAACAGGTTACTGCAGTGCTATTAGCAGGTCCCTCACAAGCATAGCCATTACATTAACTGCAACAGATTCACCTGTCAACACCTGTTGGCCCTGCCATTTCTTTCCCATACACTCAACTCTGATGCAGTTGATGAGGGCATGCATGATACTATGTATAACAGGTTTGTGGTATGTATTCCTGAGTTCACCAGGTGGAACAGGGAGACAAAATGGTATATTCTTTGGATACACACAGTAAGGACTGCCACAGGGGATGTGCACACAGTAACGTAAACACAGTTGGCAATAGACAGATTAGTAAACCTACGTTTCCACCTTGATGTACTGGTGCCCTCACTAACACTCTTCAAGAGAAACCTTGACGAGTGGATGGGAAACAGAAAATTTACTACGGGGATCACTGCAGTGACTCTGCTGGACAGAGGCACAGGGAACTAATGGCTCTGCTGGACCAAGGCACAGGGAACTAATCTAAGGGGGTGGTGAAAGCCAACACATTCTGGTTAGGCTTATAGATGCCCTCAGGCAGATAGCCTAGTACTTACCTATGAACCTATGAACCTATGTACTACTACATAGACATGACATGCCCCACATAGATTATATGCATGGGACATAACACACTACCTCTTACAACATGTAATGTTCTGAATACCTTCATGGATAGTGAGATAACCCACCTGAAATAGGATGTGGAGTCATGTATTGCTCCTACAAGCCTGGACAACTGATAGTGTAGCAGATGTTGTATCAGCATGATGTTTCAGTCAGGTATGATGCCTGATGCTGGCATGTATGTCACTACACTCACTGTGGGTGATTTGGCAACAATATCACATACATGGGCATTGTTAGGGGACACAGACCACATATAGTTTGCAAACATCTGGATATTCCATAGACATCTGTACAGAGGACTAATATGACCTGCACAATGGTTCAACATGCTGCATGTGAGGCAGATGCTGTTACCACGCTATATAAAGTGATGCCATCAGGAGGTGGTAAACAGGCGTGGATGGTACACAAATCAAAATGGTATCAGCCAAACAGGATATGATCTTCACCCAAGGCCACACAGACACACACACACACACACACACACACACACACACACACACACACACACACACACACACACACACACACACAAAGCACACACACACCTGCCAGTATTGATATCAGAACCCCTACCTATTTCTACTATAGTGTTACGCAGTTATCAAACATGCCATAGAGCTTACATGATTTCTTCTACTCCCAAAATACTTCTAAATTGAATGCCATCAGCAGGCCTAGTAAAGTAGGGTGATGGGAAGTTTACAGGGTGGTACATAACTCAAAATGGTATAACCCACACAGTATATGATGCTCACATAAACACTTGCCAGTACTGAAATTAGAACCTCTACCTATCTAGGTTATTTTTACTATAGTGTTACAAAGTTATCAGATGTGCCACGGAGCTTTCATGATTTCACCTAGTCCCAAGGTATTTCTAAGATGAATGACATCAGCAGGCCTAGTAAAGTAGGGTGATGGGAAGTTTACAGGGTAGTACACAACTCAAAATGGTACACCCAACTCAAAATGGAACCCACACAGTATATGATACACACACACACACACACACACACACACACACACACACACACACACACACACACACACACACACACACTTGCCAATATTGGGATTAGAACCCCTGCCTATCTAGTTATTTGTACTATCGTGTTACACAGTTATTGCCTGCACTACAGAATTTACTTGGCTGACAACTGGCCAAAGGTGCTGATAACTGCACAGCTGATGTAAACTGTTACAGGTGCCAGAAAGTCTGCTTAAGTTTTTCCCTTAGATCTTGCTAGTTCTTTCTCTCCTGCACTTCAAATAGCCTAATAGCTTTGCACTTCGACATTTTTTTTATCAATTATTCTAGCACACCTGAGAACCATCAGAAGCAGTCATTCCTCATGGAATTAGCTCCAGTACTTAGTAGTTTTGACCACCCCTCCTGGCATGATTAAGGTGCAGTTTAACCTGGTGCACTTGGGCATTCTAAGGCACTGTTGTAACTGCCTCATGTACACAGACAACTCTTTCCTCTAAACTCCCAACACTCAGACTTGTGAGAGATACCCCTATATCACTGAATTGGAAGATATGCACTCTGCAGCGAAGACTGGACTAGCTGGTCAAGAGGAGAAGGGTCAACACCTGCAACACAGCATATGGAGCACATACCCCTCCAGAACATCCACTATCACAGCTCTGACATACAAACAATAACCACACACCCACCTTCACAGAGGCAGTCAATAGACATTTACCCAAACATCGGAGACCCCAAGACAGACACCCATTCGACTACCACAACACAGCACAAACCACAGGACACATATTTCACCTACACAGTGTGTCTCTCAACCTAAGCTCCAAAGGCTAACCACCTTGCCTGATACAGTAATCATAGATGAATCAATACTGAGGCACACAGATGTCCCACTCACTAGGTTGAACATGTAGGAGGTAACAGTCAGCTGTCTATTAGGTGTCAGAATCCAACACAAAACAGACCCAGTCAGGTCACTCCACAACAACTGCAAGTATCACTCTGTCATTGTCCATGTGCGTGTGTGAATGACCTGAGATGCACTTCCATGGACTATATGAAAAGAGATATGGTGGAGCTCTCAGATTATGTGGAACAGGCAGGTATGACAGTAGCCCTGGGCAGTATACCACTGTCACCCAGAATGATTCCACAGTACAAACAACAAATGATTGACTTCAACAATTGGCTTAAGTGTCTGGTGTCAGTCTCATGGGATCCAGTATCTGTCTGTTTGGGATGACATGATTGACAGACTGTGATGGCTTGCCAGAGATGGCCTGCATCTGTCACCCCTGGGTTTCCAGCAACTGGCTAAGTGCCTTGCCACCCCTATAGTGCCTTTTTATGTGGTGTTCCAAATCAAATTACCACTGTAACAGCTATACATATATGCAATCTGAGGGTCATGCTACTCAACACTAGACATCTACATCTCGAGATGCAGCCACTCGAAGCACTCCTCAAAATGGTGAACATTGACATTTGTGCTGTAATGGAGACCTGGTTTACAGCAGCAGACAGCATCCCTGCACTACCAGCCTATAACTCATTTCACACCTGTCAGCCCCAAAACATGGACCACAGCTCCAAAGGCAGTGGTGTCACCATGTTTTAATGGATAAGCACACATCCAGTGTAGTATCCCAGCATAATGCATCTGAGATACTTCAGGTACAACTGACATTGGGTAATAGTGAAATCCAGGTCATAGCCTGCTATAGGTCCACATCCATGTCCCTAGACTCTCAATCCACATTCCTTAACACCCTGGAATCTATCAAGGTCCAACCCAACACTCTCATACTAGGAGAGTTCAACTATCCCTCCATCAACTGGGAAAGATACTCAAGCACCAATACACTGGCCCAGTGCTTCCTAGAATTCATCAGTTCCAATGCCCTAAACCAGATCATTCTGACACCCAGTAGAGGAAGCAACATCCTTGACCTGTGTTGATTACTAACATATGGGACCGTTGCTTGACAACAGTAGTCAGACGCTACCTGGTCAGATCCAACATAGAGTAATCACCATGGAAATCCACATCTCACCCTCCCCCACAAAGGTAACCACCTTAAAAAGCTTTTCCAAAGCTGACTTTGGACTCATAAGAAGAGCGGTGGCTAACTTCACAGCACCCATGCCAATGGAAAATACCTGCATGACTGCCAAATCATACACAAATGCACTGTACAAACATGTACATCAATGCATGGAACTATCCATACCCAACAGAACCATGACACTCTCCTTTAAACACTGGAGGCCAATCTGGTGGTCCCCTGTCACTAATAACAACCAGAACTGAGAAAAACACACTTTATAATAGCAAAGCTTTCGGATAAAATCCTTCCTCAATACTAGTATTAGTATTGAGGAAGGATTTTATCCGAACGCTTTGCTATTATAAAGTGTGTTTTTCTCAGTTCTGGTTGTTATTCATATTTCCTTGCAGCTTGTTCCCCTGTCATTAATAACCTGTACAATAAAAGGAAGAAACTGTTGCAAAAAAAGGTGGAGTCACAGGAGTGGTAAAACTCCCTTATTAGCCTCAACGACAACTTGAGATCCCTCATGAAATCATCTAAAGCTGCCTATGATGGCAGAATTGCAGCAGACATCGACAACAATTACAAATCATTTGATAGTTATATCAAGAACCTCCATGCCAATACCCAAAAGTGCTCTGAGTTACTGTACAATGTTACCTCCTATACTGAGCTAACAGATATTGCCAGCATTCTTGCCATTTAGTGCCAGATTTACCCCTCTCTTCTCATAGCGGAACAATCAGAATTCCAGAAGAATGCCAGGCACCCAGGATTACTGCTTCCCAGGTTACACCTGCATTGTCCACAGGCAAGAATACAAGTTCCATGGGAACCCAAGTTATCCCTTGCTGTGTTCTACATTAACTACAAAGATACCTGGCACCACAGCTGTGTGCCCTGTTTAATCACAGCCTCACCTCAGGCTTTGTCCCTCCCAAATGGTGCACTGCTACAGTCATCCCTCTCCATAAAGAAGGGGCAACTACAGACCCTCGGAATTATCAGTCCATTAGCCTGATGAGTCTGATACATACAGCTATGGAACACATCATCAGGGACCTGATTGACAAACATATAGGTAATCTCCTACCTCTGGACCCCAGATAGTTTGGCTTTGTGAAATGAAGATCATACCTGCTCAACCTGGTTGACTTCTTTGTGTCAGTCACCAGGGCTGTGTATGACAGTAAGACACTGCATACAGCCTACATTAATCTGGGAAAGGCTCTTGATACCATTCCTCAGTCAGGAATTATTGATGAACCCACCAAACTAGGCATCAACCCCTATATTACTGGGAGGGATTGAAAATGGCTCACAGATAGAACACACAGTGTGAAAGTAGTGATCTCCAAGCCAGACTGCCAACCAGTCACAAGTAGAGTCCCCAGAGATCACTCCTGGGTACTTTCTTGTTCAGCATCTACTTTTCAGGAGTCCAGGCCAACACAAAGAAACTCTGGCTGACCAAGTGCACAGAAAACTGCAAGCTGGGAGCCATTATTAACTCCACAAGTGATGCAGACATCCTACAGAAAGGCCTCGCTGAGACCTCTGACTGGTGTGGAAACAATGGCCGAAGCTTAACACCACAAAATGCATCATCAGCCCCTTTGGTAAAAACTCAGTTCCCACTCAGTACCACATTGATGGGAGCCCACTGAACACTGTAGGCATAATAAGAGATCTGGGGACACAGGTTGGCAGCAACCTCTACTTTAACCACCACATTGCCACGTGGTCTGGAAATCCTTCTATATGGCACATCTCATTACCAAGTGTTTTGCATCCAGGAAGAAAGAGGTCATTGTCTCTGTCTACTCTTCCCTCATTAGACCAATCATCGAGTATAATGGTACATTTGTCATGTACCTCACTTGACACCTGCAAAAGCTGGAGAGGCCACAGAAGTACCTCGTAAAGAGGATCCTAGGCATTAAACACATGTCCTATATAGACAGACTCAAAGGACTCCAGCTATTCTGTGTGTCATATCACCTACTTAGAGGTGATCTCTGCTTGACTAGCAAAGCCATGTCTGACCCAGCTCTTTTAGAAATGCTACATCTAAAGACATCACAATCTCTCTGCACCACACACTGCAGGGCCTCAACCTCATTACCACAACCAACACAACATGCTGGAGGGACAGGTTCTTCACCCAGAGACTGCACATGCCCTGGAATAGACTTCCCATACATGTCAAGCAAAGCACCTAGATGACCCTGTTCCAGTGAAATCTTGATAAATGGATGGGTACTAGAAAGTTCACCCCAGGGATCACCCCAGTGGCTCTGCTTGATGGAGGCACTGGGAACTAACATCAGGTGGCACAATGACAGGGTACTTCTATGGGCTAGGCTTGTAAAGGCTCCAGGGCCATTAGCCTAGTACACACCTATGAACCTATAAGGAGAGTGACATCAGCATGACTGATAAAGTAGGCTAGTGGGTGGGTAGCTTATCAAAATATTTCTTCCTACAATCATGCACACTTATACACCCACATGCACATTTGTCAGATCTGAGAGCAGAACCCCTGTCTATCTAGTTATTTGTACTATAGTGCTACACAGTTATCGCGCATGCTACAGAGCTTACTGGTCTGACAAATGGCCAAAGGTGCTGATACGGGGAATGACATCAGCAGGACTGATAAAGTAGGGCAGTGGGTGGGAAACTTATCAAAATACTTTTTCTTGCAAACATACACACTTATACACTCACACACACATTTGGCAGATCTAAGAGTAGAACCCCTACCTATCTATTTAGTTGTACTATAGTGTTACTCAGTTTTTGCATGCACTACAGAGCTTATTGGGGTGATCAGTGTCCAATGGTACTTCTAAGGTGAATGAAAACAGCAGATCTTGTGAAGTAGGGCAATGTGAAGTGTACTGAGTGGGAAGAGTCTCCTAATACTTAGACCTATGGACACACACAAACACGCAGAGGCAGGCGATGTGATATTATAAACCCAACCTCAGTACTGTTACACACTGGGGCTCACCTTTTATCCTGGCATGTCCAACCATTTACAACTTGTATGCCACTGTCCACAGCAGGACATCACTGTATGCCATTCAGGTTATCAGTGTGTGTGACTCATTCTGTCTGTGTCCAACTGTGTCTCTCTCTGGATCACTGTCTGTCTCTCAGTTCCCCACATCTATGTGTGTGTATGCTTGATATATGTTGTTATCTGTTGCCCATATATATATATATGTGTGTGTGTAACTCATGCAACAGAAGCAGATATATCACATATGGGTCACCTACAGCTAGCTGAGGGTAATCCTATCTGGTGTGTGTGTGTGGGGGGGGGGGCAGTTGAGGTGTACATAGCTGTCTGTATGCACAGACATATATACACAATACAATTATATATTCCAATGCGGGTTCCAACATGTCCTGTGATTCTCTAAGTGTAGGAACATGCCCAGTGTGACCTTCTACAGTTAGAGTGGGACTCCATTCCAGAGATAGGTGTACTCCAGTCCAGGGTTTTGTGTGCTACAGCCATACCTCTCAGGAGTACACAGGACTTTCCTTAGGGTACATGTTTTGTTTAGAAGACATTTTCTGACATATCTGTAGTCTGAAACTGCAATGTGTTGTGGTATTACCTAGTGCCAGACATCCTCAGATCATCACAGTGCTTTTCCAGAGAGATACTAGTTGTGTGATGCATAGACCAATATTATGAGGGCAGCTATGTACATTCTTGCCCAACAACACCATTTATGAGGTGTGGCTACAACCAGTTTAGTAATGACACATGGTTGTGTAAACAGTCCAGCAATCTGGTGATATACTGGCTGGGGATCTCCTGCTTATGTGGCATCTTTCTAACCTGAAATATCATATCCTTGTGTGTGCATACCTCTGACCTATACATTTTTTGGCAGGTTGTCCATGTGTTTGGCTAGAGGTTTCATCCTTTCTACATAAACTTGTGTTTTTATGGCAAGTTAGTTACATATAACTGAAGTGTGATGTTAAAAAATAATACAGACATTACTGTTTCAGAATACATAGCCTTCAGACAATTCCCGCTACTGAAAACTCCTCACAATACCAACTTTCTCAGTATATAAGGGTGATATTCACAACACATGCCTATCATTGTGCCTTTGTTCCACTTTTATTTCTGCCCTTGTCCAGACATCTTGCTGTCAGAGGTTGGGAGTTATGGATGTGGGTACAGAGTGCATTCATCTGTGCGGGCATGTCCATTATATGTAAAAGCAAACATAAGAAAAAAGGATTATTGAGAATGACCACTGGCAATAGTACCACGCAACATTTATATTCACAAAAGCCTTGGCACCTCTGCTACACATCCTTCAAGATGTCAGTAATATGTGTAGCATATTCCACATAGCATTGTGACTTCCAGGTATGTCAGTGGCAGAGCAGTGGGTGTCACTGACATGCATAACAGTTGGCACTGCAGTTATCTGCACATGGCCCTGTCAAAGGCAGCACTGTACCTAGGGCACTACAAGGCAACTGCCAGGAGAACATGCTGGCCAGATCTAGACAGTATTAACCACACATAAACATAGCTCATTGACTCCTGCATATTGTGGATGGGCAACCTGCTTTCATGTGCATTGGTACAGGCCTGCCAATGTGTGCTATGCTGTTATTTCCCTGCAAACATACATGTTACTGCATTTGTGTGGGTATATGGGGGGCACACCTGTCAACTCTACACATTTGCACAGACTGTGCTGATATTTGTTTTACATTTTGGTTCCATTTGCCATACGATTGTGCCCTGTCTTGGAGACTAGAGGCATATCAGTAGAGAGCCTAGGTCAGATTGTACTGGCATACATTTGAATTTCAGACTTCTCACCCTTCATAGCCTGACTGCAACTGCGGGTCCTGCTGTGCTATCACTGTGTGAGTCTGTAGGGGGTTAATTCAACATTGACGCCATTTGTGTGCCTTTACCAAACATTTCTCTGTGGTTATCTACAGCTGACTTGCTGTATTGGTGTGAGGGGTGGTTATGGGATCCCCACCCTGACATCCATTACTGTGACCTATGACCCCCAGTTAGTTGTGCCCAAACATATACTGCTGTGGGATTTGCCTCCTTGGGTACTACTGCTTAGTGTGTGGAGGCCAGTTTTGGCCAGATATTTCCTGGTGTCCCACATAGCTATTAGTTGTGTGCTGCTATCCCAGTAGGCCACCCCATTCCCTTGCATGCATGCAGCATTACCATGAATATGCTAGCAAAACATACTACTCCATTCATTTATTGTTAAGAAGACTGACTTACCTTGTGCCTGCAGCAGTTGTGAGGATGGTGCTTGAGGGCCACCTATGTTGAATGCACACAGTACATTGCCTATACATGGTAAGTTACAGGTAATGTGATGTGTGTCTCATCCATTTTACTGTGTGTGAGTCAGAGAGAGGTTTTAGTCCTTGGGGTCCCTACAGTGTCAGTGTGTGTGCTGTGCGTTGCCTCTTTGCCAAGGCCATGGCATACTGGGCACGCCTCAGCCTGCCTACAGTAGCAGGCTCAGGGGTCTCCTCCTGTGAGTCCCTTTGTGCCTGTGGGGACCTTGGCAATGGTGGTGGGCTGTGTGGCCCTTCTCCGTGCTGTTCCTGCTGCAGCTGTTTCTGCAGGATCATATTGTGTAGCATGGCATATACTATGAACATGCATGCACATGTGACTGGAGTGTACTCCAAGGCTCCACCGGATATGTCAAGGCAGCAGAACTATGGCTTGAGCATCCCAAGCACATGCTCTATAATGATCCTGGTTTGTGAGTGTGCCTCATTATGGTATTCTTGAGTGGGTGTGTGTACATTTCTAATGGGTGTCATCATACACGGCACCAGTGCATAGCCAGCATCCCCCACCAGACAGCCATACAGGATGTCCCTAATGGCAAATGCCTGGTACAGCTGTGATGAATGCCAAATGTGGGAGTCGTGATAGCTTCCAGGGCTGCCAGCACACACATTCATGATAACGCCCTGGGCATTGCACATGACCTGGCAGTTGATAGAGGTGATGCCCTTGCCATTTATGTAGACCCTACCCTGTTCAGCGGGTGGTGCTTTGATGTGGATGTGCGTGCAGTCTATTGCACCCAGTACCTCTGGGTATTCTGCTACATGGTGGAAGAGACATGTATTCTGCTACTTGGTGGAAGAGATGCATATTGCTGGTCCCCTCCTCACGGGTGTTGGGGAAGTAAATGTACTCACCGGCATGTGGTAACATGGCATCCAGGAACTGGTGGAGTACCCTGGATGCATATGCCTGTGAGACCCCCATGATGTCCCCATTAGGTCTTTGGAAAGTACCTGTAGCTAGAATTCTTAAGGCTACACATAGCTTAGTATCCACTGGGATGGGTTCCCCTCTGTTGGTTCTAGCTCTGAGTTGAGGCTGGCACAGATTGGTGATTTGCTGAAGTATGTCTCTGTCCACACTGTAGCGCTCTACTATCTCCAGATCATGTAGCCCCTGGTAGGTTACCATGGGTCTAAACACTCTTCTTCTCCTCCTTGGTCTGTGTCCGTTGTCAGCATTATCCTCCTCTTCGCCGTCAGCCTCTAGCATATACTGATGGATCAAAGCAATGGCAGCCCCTAATATTTTTCCAGTTAAAATTCCTCTGCATGTATACACTAATGGTGCAGAGTTTGTGGGAAAAAACAGAATGTAAGGTGTTTCCATACTTTATACTGTTGTGCTACAGATGCTGCCTGTATGATTGGCTGACTATGATACATTCCAGCTGCCACCTATATTACTCATGGCTTTGCTTTGGCCACTGTTAGTGTTAGAGACATTAGTGGTAAATTTTACATTTACGTTAAATAAACAGCCCGTGCTTTGCTGAACCTGTCCGCTTCCACTTTTTTGGAGTTTTCGTAATTTTTACATGATTGCCTTTATTCTGCTGTTGCGCTTTTTTTTTATTATTTTTTACTTACATCTCCTCCCATTTTCAGCTATGCAGCCACCTGCCAGCTGTGTTATTGTGTGCTTTGCATAGCCCATTGTGAGTTGCAAGAGTCCCATATTAGTGATTTCTACTTCATTTCTCCTTTATTGTTCTGTTGCCCTTTATTTTTTTTTACATCTCCTCCCATTTTCAGCTATGCAGCCACATGCCAGCTGTATTATTGAGAGCTTTCAATGGCCCATTGTGGGTTGCAGAATCCCATATTTCTGATTTGTACTGCATTTCCCTTTTTCTGCTATTTCCTTTTTTTTCATATATCCTTCCTGTTTTAGCCCCGTAGCTAGTGTAAACAGCAAGAAATGCCCCCCCCCCCCAGGCATGAACACAGTCCTCCGTTCATGGAATAAGACTATACAGCCTCAGACACACACCCTCGCTTAGCTGTGCTTAGCTAAGCACAAACCCGGGCAACGGAGCTCCAATGTGTTTACAGGAAGCATGACACACCCCCTTTTCATGTTAGTTGCTCCTCCTGCCTACACAATGGTGTTAAAGCACCTACACAGTTAGATGCAGTGTGACACTTAGATGAATTTTGTGATTCAGCATAAGCCCCCCCTCATTAACATACCCCACTGCCTCAATCCGTAGTTACTGCACTACACAAGGCCTTCCCCCTTAGCAATCACTGTTCCCTGCCATTGTTTTGATTCTACTTGCCATTGAGTATAATGGCAAAATGCAGGTTTCCGTTAAAATTTAATTTTCACGTTAATTTTCTTATTTTCCCCACGATCCCATTTGCGTGGCGCTGCCCTATGCTTAACCGGCTGAGATCGGCCAACAGATTAGGGTACATGCTTTTATTGGAGCTGTCATGGCTCCATTTTCATTTTTGCAGAAATGTATTTAGCTAGTAGCTGAATACATTTCTTCACCTTACACTGTTCCTGCATGGTTACCTGCCTGCTTCCTGGATCACTAATTCACCTCATTTGCATGGTTTTCACCAGCAAATGAGGTAATTAGCATCCTGCACAGGTTTCCCTGCAGGAACAGTGTAGGGATGCTCATGCACGTCAAAACTGCAAGTTCTTGGATCGCTCGGCGGCCATGTTCCGCCCACTGCTCCTGCACAGAGATTTTTCTTCGTGAATCCTAGGGAGAGTCTCTTTTACAGCAGGAAGTTTCCTTACAATTTCAGCTTTGTCCAAATCAGAATAAGGTGTATGAACAGCATGTCTGCTGCTGATGCCTTGTGTAACCTTCTCAAAGAAGTTAGTAAGATTTATCAGGCATGAGTTCCCTTTGATGAAACCAAATTGTTGTGCATCAAGCTTAATGAGATTCCTATCATAATTAATGAAACTGGTCATGATATACTTCTTAGCTTTATAGATCAGATTCATAAGACTGATTTGTGTGTAACATCCAGGGCCCCAGGGGCCCATGTTAGAACCAGCCTAGTGGGTGGGCATCACCACAGCCATCTGCCAGAATTTGAGAACATGGCCTGTGGGTAAGTTTAGGTTAAACAATTTAAGGAGAAGTTTAGTAAGAACATGATTGACTTGGTTTATTAAGCATCAGGTTATGTTATGAGGATCCATGCAGGATGTATTTTTGGTCTTCAGAATATATTTGTCAGTAATGATAGGGGATGGAATGGATTTTGGGATGACTGGTGTTTTTGTACAGACTTTAGGGAAGAAGTTTTTGATGAGCTTGTTTGCTAGTATATTTACAGTGTCACCAGGGTCAAAGTGGGGACCCAGTTAAGGAAAGGTTCAGACTAATGTTGAGTGTTATTTCCTAGTTTTCTAACATAGCTAAAGTAAGGCTTGTAGTTATCCTTTTCTGCAGAAGCTAATCTGTTCATGAATTACTGTACTGGTCCTTATAGTGTTTTTCAGTTTCTTGGTAATATTTTTATACTATCCACATTCTGAGAAGTTTTAGCTTACTCTACCATTTAAGGAGTTTTTTCTCTTGTTATGAAGTTTATTTATGTTGGGTGACCACCAAAGAAGGTCTGTTTTTAAATGTCTTATTATTTTTAGCTCTAGTTGGGATTTCTAAATAAATGCCTTTGTCTAAGTGGTTGTAAAATTCCTTAATGAAGTTGGCTGCTGTATTTTTGTTAACAGTGGTGATGTCATTGTTAAATGTAGAGATTTCATCTTATAATTATACAAGGTTTTCCCCTTAAGCCTTTAAATATGTAGATGGTGGTTCTGATAATAAATGTCACAAGTTTATGGTCCGACTTAACAGATGAAGGAGAGACTAGAGGAGTGGAACAGGTAGAGTCAATATTGGTGATGACCAAATCAAGTATAGTTTAGCTTCTAGTGGATTTACTAGCTGTTTAATCCTGGGAATTCCTGTTTATCAAATCCAAAAATCTCTGGGTATACTCTGTTAGAGATATAGGTGCTCCAGTCTATGGTGGGGTAACTGCAGTCACTTGGGATTATGGAGTTTTTATTTATAGCAATTTCTTCTAAAATTTCCAATAATCTAAAATGATCATCAGGTGACATGGAGGGGGTTCTATAGCATGCTGCAAGTTGCAAACTTGTTTTATTCATGGAAAACTGAAGTTCTAGAAGCACAATTTGAAGTTGTCTGGGAATCAGTCTAGATGAAATGTGACCACTGAAAATGGAGGCACCACCAAAGTTTCCAGCAGATCTGAAGGCATGGTATATGCAAAACCCAGGTACAGAGGGAGTGCTTTCTTTACATTTAAGCCATGTTTCTGTAACAGTATAAACAAGAACATGTTCTAGATGTGGTAGTGTCTCAAGGTCAGACAATTTATTATTAAGACATCTAGAATTTAGAAGACTCCTGCCATTTACAAGAGTCACCCTAATGTGGTCCAGTTTAGGGTTAGATGAATTTGCCAAGTTAGAATGTCCATTAGATGGACTCTACCTAGAAAAGACACTTCCTCTAAAAATAGATTTATTCCTTAACTCGGCCCACCATCACATTTCTCTGCCTAATGATAAGATTAGCTACTGCCTACATCTTCTTATGAGCTATAATGACCTTCTCCTCCTCACCAACTATTTCCAAAGAGATTAAGCTAATGTCCTTGAACCTTTCCATCCATTATTATCAAACTCAGCTTCCTCATTGTCCATTGTGTCAAACATCAACCACAGCTTCCCAACCTATTCCAGCTCCTCCTTAATAAGATCTCTAACCCCCCTCCCCCATTTCCTGTCTTATTTATTCATTTATTTATTTAATTTATAACCAGATTGGTAGACTAGTCTGAAGACCATTTTTTGCCACAACTGGGCCCAGGTGGAGAAATACACCAAATGAGAAAATACAGTGGTACTATTATGGAGTATAATATGTACACAAATACTTATTCCAGATATACAGTAAGTAATACTTTACATATGTTAATGAGAAAATAAGAAAATGAACATGTGTTTAGGTAGTAAAGTCAACATGTATATATAAGTCACACAAAGTCTTGGAGTTGAAGTTGCCCTGGCAGAATTGTTAGCCTTAATCAATCAAGCAAGAGCACACATATTCATTCTGGATTGTTTAAAAAGAGCTATCCTAAAATCTACAAATGTGCATTTACCACATAAATCAGGTGGAAGGTTGTTCCAAAGATCATGTCCAAGTCTTGAGAAGGCCCTTTCACTTATGAATGTTTTAAAGGGTGGTCTATGCAGAGAAATATGATTTGGCTGGGAATGTCTTAGGGAGTAGTTTGTCTCTCTCTGATGAGGAGATGTCTTTTCAAGGGGGAGGATACAATAGTCTTCATTCAAAGTTTTATATAGTAGTGAACTGAGAAATAGGTGAATCTTTCAGTTACAGAGAGCCAGTTTACTTTCTGTAGAAGATTGCAATGATGAGGTTTAATTAACCAACAAGGGCAAATCTGAAGATTTTGTTTACAGTGGCCAGTATTAGTCATGTTGTATTGTATGAAGAATGGAAGGTCAGGAGTGGGGGACCATATTCAAATTTAGGCAGAAATATTTTTAGCTATGGCAATCTAGCTATAGGGAAAAGAGGGTGAGAGATTCTGTTGTATAGTTTCAATTGGTAAAGAAGATGGGAGATTTTGTTGCACAGTTTCAATTGGCAAAGGACTTTGTTCACAATATTATCAGTGTGGTCAGAAAAGGAGCTAGAAGGGTCAAGGGTAAGTCTAGGCATTTAACTTTGGTGATAGTAGATATGATGTTATTTTGGTAATCGGATATTGTAAGAGTGGGTAATAGAGGGTATTTGTGAGGGAATGAGAATAACATAACAGTTTTTATATGGTTTATCTACAGTTTATTAGTTGATGTCAAATGGTAGAGATCAGAGAATAAATATTGTAGGTGGGATTGCAGACTCTTGGGACATTTATTAGCTTGCAGTAGGAGAATATCTTCAGCATACAAAATAATGTCTAATGAAGAAACAGTTATCAAGAAGGTCATGGATGAATTATGAGAAGACAAGGGAGCCTAGGACTGAGCCTTGGGCAACCCCCATCTTAAGTGTGCCAGTAGTGGATAGATGGTTATTAGAATGCATCTGAAAAGCTCTTTTCTCCAGATAACTTTGTAACCACTTAATGGTGTTTTGGCCAAAGTTAAGCTTAGCAAGTTTGAAAAGCAGTAGGTCATGGTTAAGCATTTTGAGTGCTGTAATCATATCTACAAAAATTCTAGTGGTAATAAGACCCTCATTGATGTATACATTGTTGGAGGCATGGTGTATATATAGAGTAGCATTGTTATGGTGCTGAAAACATTTCTGAATCCATGCTTTTTCTCATATAGAAGACCATTGGCTATTTATGTGCTTGAATAGTTGTTTGCAGAGATAGGCTTCCTAAATTTATGGGTTTTGTGTGAAGATACTTTGGGGAGGGGGATAATTTTGGATTTTTTTGTAAGCTGGAAGGACTATACCAGTGTAAGGGACAAGTTGTAGATATAAGTAAGAGGTTTAGCTATAGTGTTAGCAGCTTTCCAAATTAAAAAATAGGGTGCGGTTTTGAATGCTTATCAGAGGACTGATTAAGTTTTTTTTTGCTAGGCTCTTTGTGTCTTTTATAGAAATTTCCCTAAAATGGAAAGTGGATGTAAATTTGACAAGAGGTTAGAGTAAAGACTGAGGATGGTTATTAAGGGATGTTTTGAAAATTATTAGATGGACAGAATGAGTTTGTGATATCTAAGATGGAGAAAAAGGAGAAGAATTTATAGTTGTCTGCAGAGATATTGTTATTGGATCTGTATCCATACTATGGGGATGTGAGTTGTTAGAGATGTGACCAATCAACTGCTTAAGTTCTTTCCAAAATTACCTACAGTGGATAATTGTTTATTACACAATTAAAGGGATTTGGCAGAATCAGTGGTCATACTAGTTTGTTTTCTTAAGTTAAGGTAACTTTGAAGCAGACTTCTATTGTTATGATTTTGTTTCCATGTACACCAGGCATTATCTATTTCCTTTGTGAGATTCTTATTTTTTTGACATCCAAGGGTAGACTTGTCCTCTAAGTCTTCTATATACACAAGGGAAAAGTGTGTCCTGAAGAGTAGACAGAGTGTTTATGAAGAAAGATTAAGCTATAGTATGCTCATTAATAAGGTATATAGGAGACTGAGCTAAAATGTTGATATTGTTTAAGGATGGGAAATTTATGCTCTGGGAATGACTGTCTATCCACAATTTGGGCTGGGGTTTTTGCAGTCTTAAATTACCAAAA
Source organism: Protopterus annectens (assembly GCF_019279795.1). NCBI lineage: Eukaryota > Metazoa > Chordata > Ceratodontiformes > Protopteridae > Protopterus > Protopterus annectens. The sequence goes on from NC_056740.1 coordinate 376,481,925, forward strand.
ATAAAAAAAAAAAGAGAGAGAATTGGGCAGTGGTCACTTAGAGAATTGGGCAAGATGAAAACCATTGTGCACATTCTCTCATACCTTTTCTGAACCTCTCCTCATTCATCAACAAAACCACCAAGCACCACTCCTGATGCTGAACTCCACTCAGCTTACGTCTCAGGTGTATCACGTTATACTCACCCATATTTCTGTCTGTTTACCTCCTCTTTTAGACACCATTTCCTCTTCTTTTTGAATTACCCTTCCATTATCCCTGTATATTTATTTTTGAACTGCAGACCCAATTTTTCCCTTATCATAGTCTATATACTCAGTTCATACCACCTGTCCTCACCCATGCATGGTACCCCCAGACCCCCCCTTTAAAATCATTAAACCTCCTTTTCACTTCCAATACTGATTAAGGTGATAAATGTCATAAATGTCATAAAGCTTATCAAACAAAGGTGGTGAAACTAAAAAAGCAAAAATGTTTATACTGTTGCAAACATGCAATGGCAGTTTGGAAGTATAACAAAAATTGTAGTAGAAGTCAGAAATGAAGAAATAAAAACTGTTCAGCTGTTCAGTCATGCTTTTTCAAATCAATATAATGTTGCAAGACTTTGTGACCTAGATATATGGATTTAGAGCAGGGGTGGGTATACTCTTTTTTCAAATAAAGCAGCTTCCTTCAAGTGAAGTGCTAGCAGTCAAATGATACTATGCTAAACAACGTTTCTGTCCTTGGAGATGTGGGATTACTAGGTGGGGTATGGCATAATAAATCTGATTATCGTCTTGATGCATATTTTATTTATGAGATAAAAAATGGGGTTTAGGTTATTTCAACAATATTTAGGTATATGCATATTTCATTGCTCTCAATTTCTTTTTTAAAAAATCAGGGTCAAAGTAAAAAAATAATTGTTGGCGACAAAGGCCCAAAATCATGGCCAATTTTGTAAATATTACTTTAAGGGAGGTATTCATAGTCCCAATGTTCATAGTTCTGTAAAGCTGTATATGCAAATACATTGAAGTCCAGCTAATTTTAATGAGTACTTCAAAGAAAAAGCCTTTGTGAAGGAACTCCCACCTTTTATAAGTTCTTAAAAATGGAAAAGTGGTTTAACTGTGTGTGAATTTATCCATTAATGTGTAAAGACTTAACATTTTTGGCTATTTTTATAAGTTGTGGATGAGTGCATGGCTGCATAAGCCAGTATAAACCAATTGGCTGTTAGTTTAGGGAAGTGCCTCTCAGCACAGCTACCTGGAAAGTATTTAAAAAAAAATAAAGCGGTTATATAGAGATGCCTTTTTGTGAACATTCTAATTACTTGTTTGTGAGATGTGAAAGGGTTAGATATGATGATGGAAATTGGAGAGAAAGAAACATAACACAAGGGGCACAGAAAAGGAAGATGTGTGTACTGAGGTGGGAGGGGAGGAATCCTATGTTTTTGTCAGGGATAAACTCCCCTATTTTTCAAATGTTTTTGTATATTTGAGGGAAGTTGGAGAAGGTAGTGGGAAAGAGGTTGTAGGACAGAGGATTAAGAAGGAGGGAGTTGAGAAGACAACAGAGCAGTTCACTCCCTGATCCAGGGGACCGCAAGTGTTTTCACTACCTAATGGACCTGCAGTGGAAGACCCCAATAACATGGGTGTGGAGGCCTCCAGTGGCTCAGTGGTCAGGGCCAATCAGGACAGCTAGTCTTGCACCTCCTGAAGGAGGTCCTACATGGCCTGAAGGTGCCTCTGCATTTCCCATTCAAGCACGCCCTTGGCAGATCATTAAGATCATATTTTTGTGGCTTTTCAGGCTGTCATGCATCAGAGTGCCTACAGCTACTGTCCAGCCCTATAAGGATGTCTGTGGGCAAGTAAAGGGTGATAAACTAGCTTTGTTCCTTGGGAGGGATTTGATTGAGCTGTTCCCAGGATCCCTGGACCTGTGTAAAAGAAAACATAGAAAGGAGAAAGAAAACAATAAATGGAAAACATTATATAATTAAAATAAGAAAGAGAAGGGGAAGGAAAGAGAGACACAAAATGGAAACAATAAATGTATTCATAATTTGGTGTTACAGCAATTTATATTTTATTGACAGTGCCTATGTGTAGTAAACAGATATACTACAGGATATGTTACTACAGTTGACATTGACTAATAATTCTGTACAATAGTAACAGTATTTACAGTGCTGAAAAGGTTTTTTATTGGTATTGCAGTATTTCTGCAGTTCTACTCTGATTACTATACATATCTGAATGACTTTAAATAAAGAGAGACGCTATTTTATTTGCTAAAGAATACAACACAAAATGCATTGCTTAATCCTCCATAATGATGTCATAACCTTTAACAATTTTTCCATATTCATAAACACCCTCTATGAGCCAGGTTAGCCTAATTTGAGACTGTGCTTTTAAGCAATCTCCTCTTCAAACTCCTCATCAGCTATAGAAAGAACAAGAAAAGGATGCATAGTTGTTTACTTGTCATATATCTGTGTGCATAGCTGTGTGAAGCAATTATTTTTTTTCAATCAGATATGACAGAATTGATACCATCAATAAATAAACAGCACAATAGGCATTGATACAGTAAATGCAAAGGGGTACCACTGATGATCTCTTTGCATTCTTCGTTTCTTTTTTTAATTTCATATTATTTCTTCTTAAGCTTGTTTTATACAACCAAATGCTGCAGAATGCAATGACTTCCTATGATCTCATACATTTGCTGTCTACAAATTGTCTGGTTGGGAGTAAGGTAAAGTTTACCTAGCAATGCATTGTTATTAATAACAAATGTATATTATGCTACAGGCTTCAACAAAGTAAGTCAAAGCATGACCATCCACAGACAAAACAGGTTTATTATAATCAAAACTTTTGAGTCAAAAGATGTTTTTCAAGAATAAAAACACTTCAAACCACACAATAAATATCCAACACCAGCCAGTCAAAGAACATATCCAATTACCTCATTAAGAACATCATTAGAAAACAATGTTCCATTGCAAAGGATCATAAAAACAAAAACAATATACAGAAGTATATAAAAAATACACAGAAATATATAAAAAATATATAAATATACATAAACAATTAACATATGACTGCTTCAACTTTAAAGTAGGTTTTATACTATTCACTTTATTCAAGCCTGGGAATACATCTTCCCTAAAGAAGTTTATCCATTTATATTCAGCTCTTTATGTCAAGTTAACTATATCTCCTCCCCTCTTGTTCTTAAACACCCTTTGTAAAATCCTAAACTTAAAAACAGTCATTACCCTCTTCTATAATATGTTTACTTAGTGCATTGGTTTCAAATCCTCTACATATCTCTGACAGGTGTGATGCTACTCTCTCTTTAAACTTGCAATTTGTTTTGCCTATGTAAAAACATGGCCACTTTTCACAGTTAGCTAAGTAAACTATATTTTCACTGTTACATGAACCAAATGTTTTAAACATAAATTTCGCCTGTGTAATAGGGTGTATGAAATCTACCTCCATATTAATATAGTTACAATAAACACAATTATAACAAGGGACTGTATTCTAGTAGCTACCTGAAGTCCTTAATTTTGTGTTTTAAAGTCTTTATAACAGAGAAGCTGTTTCAAATTCCTTTCCTTTTTAAAAATAAAATAGGGTTTAGTTCCCACTATTTTCTTGACACTATTATCAAAGTTCAGAATAGCCCAATTTATCTTAATTGTAGCTTGAATGTGCTGTGAATGTGTTATATTTCATAACATAACCTAATCTCCATGTGTCAATAGTCTGCATTACATTAGTGCTAGAGACTGTGTTACTGTTCCTGTATAAATAAGGTTTACCTATATTCTCACATGCAGAGTTAGCAAGTTTAGCATTACTGGCTAACACATTCCTCCAAAATAATGTGTCATGGTATCAATTTCTTCCAGAAAACCTTCTTCTGTGGTGTTGAGTCTATTAGCTCTTAAAATTGGCTCTTCACCACACCCTTATAGACATGTTTTGGGCACATATTCGAGTTGTGAAAGTATCTAGTTGTCTGTACCTCCTTTCTATATATAGAAGTGTGAAAATTGGCATCTATATTAGATATCTTCACATCTAAAAAATGATTTATAGGATTAAGACTGAATTATATGATTATTTAATGCAAGCAGCTATTACTCCTGAACAATAGAGCTATTTTTATAAAGAAAATATAGTTTACTAGCTAATTGTGAAAAGTGACCATGTTTTCACATAGGCAAAACAAATTGCAAGTTTAAAGAGAGAATAGCATCACACCTGTCAGAGATATGTAGGAGAGTTGAGACCAATGCACTAAGTAAACATATTATAGAAGAGGGTAATGACTATATTTAAGTTTAGGATTTTACAAAGGGTGTTTAAGAACAAGAGGGGAGGAGATATAGTTAACTTGACAGAGAGAGCTGAATATAAATGGATAAACTTCTTTAGGGTGGATGTATTCCCAGGCTTGAATAAAGTGAATAGTATAAAACCTATCTTAAGTTGAAGCAGTCATATGTTAGTTAAGTGTTTATGTATATTTATATATTTTTATATTTTTTATATATTTCTGTATATTCTTTATATAGTTCTGTATATTGTTTTTGTTTTATGATCCTATGCAATGGAGCATTGTTTTCTAATGATGTTCTTAAGAGGTAATTGGATATGTTCTTTGACTGGCTGGTGTTGGATATTTATTGTGTGGTTTTATGAATTGTTTATTCTTGAAAAAGAGCTTTGACTCAAAAGCTTGGATTATAATAAACCTGTTTTGTCTGTGGATGGTTGGTGCTTTGACTTTGTTGCTGCTACTTGTTTTTTCAGTCTTTTAGCACGTTTAGCTGGTCTCCATCACCTGTTGCTTTTTGGAATGTTACAGGCTTCCACATTAAACAAGAAGCTTTTTACTTTAACTGTGTAATCTACAGTATGCCTTTCAGAGGATACCTGTGTTTTCCTAACTTAATATCAGCAAATGTAGCTGTAAGGCAGAGCATTCCTATTTTGTGCTAAAATGATTCGAAGAGTTCAGTCTGCAAGAAGTTGCATACAGATCATTCATTTGGTGACTTGTCCCCCACCCCACTCTGCCTAGTATGTGGTGACCTTAAGTATTCTGGAAATAAGTGGCATAATTTTAAAATGTATGACTGTCTTACAAAAGTAGCACATTGGAAAATAATTTCTGGCCTGCACGTAACACTACATTCTTTAAAAACCTTATGCATTTTATATTGTGTGAGTGCATCTATGTATGAAATTGTTTGTTGATTTGTGTTTGCCAATCTATATGTATTCCTACATAAATACATACACACATTTAAGTAATATTTTATATATATATATATATATATATATATATATATATATATATGTGTGTGTGTGTTAGAAAAATATGTAATAGTAATATGCATGTTTAGTGCATTCGAGATTTAAAAGGGTTAATACATTTATTCTGTTCACACTGCGTGAATCTGCACAGCTATTAGAAACTTAACAAGAAGCATTCTATTTCTCCTAATGTCATGAAAATAATAATAAGTATTTCATTTCTGCTAATGTCATGAAAATAACAAGAAGTAATTCATTTCTGCTAATGTCATGAAACTTAACAAAGGGATATTAATTTCTGCTTATGCCATGAAAAAACATACAGCTGCTAGAAGCTATTGATAGAGAAAACAATAAATGCTTGAAAGTTTAAACCGTAGTCAGCATTACTTGTACTAAAGCTAGAAATGTACCTTGAATCTAGGTAAAATGTAACACATGTATTAGAACAGTACAATAGAAGAATTGAAAAGTTGAAATGGACTGACATAAACCCAAGGCCAGGTTGTTTTTCACAAAATGTTTTGCAGAACAGCAGATAATTTAACTTGGTCAGCAATAAGCCTAGCAACATTTTCTGTAGAACATACAGAAAGCTGTGTCTAGCTACTTCAGCAATAGAATGGTAACATTTTCTGTGTGACAGGAAGAGAACTGTATAAGTATAACATACTAATCATTAATGATTCAGACAAATCCTGTGCCTACAGGCTTTGTCTCCTTGCTGCAAGTAATAAAGGGTGCCTTGCTTGAACCTAACGTGAATTGGTCTTTGACGGTTTTTCCTTTGACAGATTGTTCCTTCAGACCGGAACCCTCTCTTCACCTCAGATCAGATGGGCCAGGTGGTTGAAACCGTATGGGGAAGAAACCAAATTGGTTCTTCTTATCTGAAAAGCCATCCGACTGAATTGTCGTTCAAAAGAGGCCAGCCACTTTCTGATCTGCGACTGAAGGACGGGTCTCCGCGAATTGGTGATCAATCATGTGGGCTCAGGTAAGGTGAATCTACTTTTTCTGTTTTCTGTTTTAGATCAGGGACTAGATATGTATTGATTTTGTTAGACTGTATTTTTTTTACAAGTCAGGGACAAAAAAGATTACTGTCTTGTCATATATCAGGAGAAACAGAATAAGTAGGCAGTCATTCTGAAGAGACTATAACAAAATCCGTGGTACCATGTTAAAAATAAGAAAAGTTACGTAACGATAAAAGGGTAGAACAAAATGGGTAATAATTGCACAAAAAGACCCCGAAACCTGCCGTTAACAGAAGACTCAAAATACATGTAGTCACAGCGCACCGACAATATTAAATATTATTCGAAATGGGTTAATAAGTACGAATTCGACGGAAAATTAGAAAAATTCTCACTTATCAAACTTGTCAAACAGCTCAAAACTGATTCTAAAGGTCGGGTAAAAAAGCAACGTAAATTAGGAATTCCTCAGGCACACAGGTGGATTGAGGAAGTAAACCGTAGGGAACAAAAGAACAAAAATTCAAAAGCAATGTTTTTAGATAAGGAGGGTAATAACTTAGTAATAGCATCAGCACCTCCACCTCCCTTACCGGAATATGAAGCAAGTGAACAAGTTAGTCCACCCCCACGATATCCTGTGGTCACTGAAAACAGAGGCATTATGAAAATAAAACCATTTAAAATTAGAGATCCCATCAAGACCAGGTCTCGAACAAAGGCAGGTAACTCAGATGAAGGCATCAAGTTATGGCAAATGGTTAAAAATTCACGATCTATAAGTGAAGAAGAAGAAATATGTCCACTTATAGAAGTACCCAACCCTCAGGCAGGTCAAGACAATCAGGATCCAACTATTTTAGTGTATAGACCTTGGACTCCGGAAGATATCGGGAAAGCCACTGAGGGAATCCCCCATCAGAAAGGTAGCGATTTTGCAAGCACCAAAACCCACTACCAAGAAGGAAATGATGTCCTTCCTGGGTTCATCTAATTTTTGCCGGAGCTGGATTCGAAACTATGCTTTGGAATCTGCACCGCTGAATGACCTTATATATAAGAAGCCTATGGCAGCACAGGATTTGTTACAATGGACACCAGAGGCAGAATCTGCTTTTTGCAAACTGAAGCAGTTAATAGCGTCCTCATTAGATCTGGGATTACCAAACTACCATAAACGTTTTTTCCAAACTGTAAATTGTAAGCAGGGTTACATGACATCAGTACTGACACAACAACATGGGGATAAGCAACGCCCCGTTGCTTACTATTCATCACAACTGGACCCAGTGGCATGATCCTTACCCCACTGTGTACAAGCAGTAGTTGCAGCTGCAATGGCAGTACAGGCTTCGGCTTCAGTAGTCTTATTCCACCCTCTCACTTTGAGAGTACCTCATGCAGTCGCAATTATTTTACTACAAGAAAAGGTGGCATATCTTTCCCCTGCTAGGCATCTTTCCTGTATGACTATATTGTTGAGCCAACCTCACATGACAATTGAACGATGCACGACTTTAAACCCTTCTACTCTGCTCCCGATCCCTGCAGACGGCACACCACACCGCTGCCTGCAGGTAATTGAGCAAAAGACACTACCTAGAAAAGATCTCACGGATGTCCCCTTGGATGATGCCGAGGTGACATACTACGTGGATGGCTCATGCAAAAGGAGTCCTGCAGGACAGAACCTAGTAGGATATGCAGTAGTTTCTGATACTGAGATTATAGAAGCAAAACCTTTACCACACAACTTATCTGCACAGGCAGCAGAATTGATCGCCCTGACACGGGCATGTACCTTAGCAAAGGGTAAATGTGTATACGTTTTTACTGACAGCCAGTACACTTTTTCTACTGTACATGTTTTTATGCAACAGTGGAAAAACCGGGGAATGATAACATCTACTGGCAAACCTATCAATCATGCACAGTTTATTTTAGATCTTTTAGAATCTATTCAGTTACCTCAGAAAGTAGCCATTTGTAAATGTACAGCTCACACTAAGCAACAAGATAGAATTTCAAAAGCTAATGCGAGAGCTGATACAGCTGCAAAACAAGCAGCCACAGAAGTATTTCTTTTAAATGAGGAACTACAACCCTCTGAGATTTTAGATTTAGAAATGTTAAAAACAATGCAGACACTCACTATGCAAGCTAAAAAACAACGATGGCTAAAACGAGGAGCATTTCTCGAAAAGGGGCTGTACATCTCTAGAGAAGGGAAACCGATACAACCATCTAATTTGTTTAGATATGCAGCTTTGTTGATCCATGGGCAGTGCCATGTCTCAACAGGGGGGATGGTACAGCTGGTGGACCAGGTGTTCACAACGTACGGATTTACAAACTACTCTAAAAAAATTTTGTTTGACGTGTCAGATTTGTAACAAACATCATGCACAGGGGGTGTTAAAGCCCAAGCAAGGGAGTTTCCCTACACCACCATATCCGTTTCACACTATCTGTATGGATTTCATAGAATTGAACAAATGTGAAAATAAGAAGTATTGTCTTGTCATTGTAGATATGTTTTCCAGGTGGGTGGAAGCCTTTCCAACCAAAAATCCAGATGCAGCTACGGTGGCAAAAGTACTTGTCAAGGAAATCATTCCTAGATTTGGCATTCCGGAACGGATCTACAGTGACAATGGTACACACTTTGTAAATCAAACCATACAGCAGTTAAGTAAGCATTTTGGTATTTCTTTAAAAAATCATTGTGCATACCATCCACAATCTCCAGGGCTAGTTGAAAGGCATAATGGTATATTAAAAAAACAAATTGAGAAAATTGATAGCTGAGATAGGGAAAAACTGGTTATACTGTTTACCCCTGGCACTGTTGAGCATGAGAACTGTCCCTACAGCAAAAGGATTGACTCATTTTGAAAAGTTATTTGGAAGGGCTTACTATACACCCCAGTGGAAACTACTCATGTCATCAGACCAGGAAGCTGATTTTACACTAGCTGACTATATGAGGAAATTAATGAATTCTAAACATCTGCTGCAGTCAAATTCTGTTTCAGATAGAAAACAAACCGAGACATCAGAAGTGGCAGTGACACCCGGAGACTGGGTGTGGATAAAAGTTACAAAGAAGAAGAATTGGTCGTCGCTGAAGTGGGAAGGTCCCTACCAGGTGCTTCTTTCGACACCCACTGCAGTCAAGATAGCAGAGCGAGCTTCGTGGATCCACCTGACGCACTGCAAACTAGTTAAGAACTTTGAACTGGACAAACATCTTATCTCTCCATCAGGGCCCTCAGCACAAAGTCTGGCTACAAAGGGCAGTCAGATCAATAGGACTGATCCGTCTCAACCCCAGTGAAGAAACCATCGGTGCTGAAGGTCCTATTAGGGCAGAGAGTAAGAACACGTGTCTGAAATAAAGATGACAGAATCCAGTAAGATCCAAATGCACCTATTCGGAAGAGTCAGAGAAAACAGAAATGCAGAACAACCGTTTCCTCAGAAGTATTGCATAACCATCCTGTTGACTGTACTAGTGACAATAATCTTTTTGTTGTGGCCATTCCTTTTCTCAGCCACACAAACTGGACTAAACAAGCATGCAGAGTTGTACGCAGAGTGGCACTCAAACTTCAACACTTACCAGGCAATCAACTATGTGTATGCTGAGACCTTCAATGTTTCGAATTGCTGGATTTGCACAGCTTTGCCAACAGCATATGGGGGGTTATTGCTAACTTCAGTCCCCCTAGGAGCCAACAAGACCTAGGACAACTTAGTCTATGATACATCAGATGTCACATCACAAGATAAAGTAGCATTGCACTTGTCTGTTAGACAGAAGGGGACTGTGTGTTTTTACAAAAATGATACAGTTCAGGTGGGTTGGAGCAATTGCAATGTGACTGTTCCCTATAGATGCTACAATAAAACTGATAACACAGGATCCTATTGCAACATGAGCTATGATTCATTTGTTGAACTGATGCATACGACAACTGATGAAGTAAAACATAATGCTGACCTTTATAGACAACTGTCTATGATAGACAAAAAAATGTTTAATCCAGAGCCAGGACATAGTAAAGTTACTACCAAAGTAGAAGACTGTTACTTTGTATGTGGTAGGAAAGCATATAAGTGGTTGCCTGAGAAATGGTCCAGCAGTTGTTATTTGGGGTACCTGGTTCCGGCCATATGACACACAGCAGTTTTACCTCAGGGGAAAATTCGGAATATTCGACAAGAAATCAAGAAACCTGTCAATCCAGTGTGGCAAATCAATGCGGGCTGGAAAAACCATCATGCTATGGGCTTAGGGAAAAATGGACTGTCACATATGGACTTGGGTGATACCATCATCTCATGGGCAGGTTTACTGCCAGCATATGGAGCAACTAAATCAATCTGGGAACTGAGAAAATTGTCTAAACTTCTCAAAATAATGAGCAATGCAACCTTTTCTGTCCTAGAATTGGTGACCGATGAACTGACTGCCATGAGAACTGTAGTGCTTCAAAACCTCATGGCTCTTGACTTCACCCTAGCGGCGAGAGGAGGTATGTGCGCTTTAATCCAGGAGGAGTGCTGTTCGTATATTCCTGACCACAAACACGAGATAGATAATCATCTTGAGGTAATTCAGCAGGTGTCAGCTATGACCAAACCAGGACCAAATCCATTGACGGACTTTTTCCAGAGATTGTTTGGAAGATGGGGCAGTATCCTGATGAACATCCTGATTGCCATCTGTGTAGGAATGATCCTACTGGTAGTATGTGTGTGCTGCTGCATCCCCTTCATGAAAAGACTGATTAAAGACTTAAAGACATGTCAGTTTCAGAAACCTTATACCAAGGTGCTGAACTTGAAGAATTGCTAAAAAATTGAAAATGCTTTCATAAGTTTAAACTGAATGACTCACTTAACTGCAAATCCTGAGTAGGAAGAGGTTAGGGGAAGAAAAAACTGTTTAGGCTTAACTTGAAAGTAGAATAAAAGTATTAAAAGGGGGGAAATGTTAGAAAAATATGTAATAGTAATATGCATGCTTAGTGCATTTGAGATTTAAAAGGGTTAATACATTTATTCTGTTCACACTGCATGAACCTGCACAGCTATTAGAAACTTAACAAGAAGCATTCTATTTCTGCTAATGTCATGAAAATAATAAGAAGTATTTCATTTCTGCTAATGTCATGAAAATAAGAAGTAATTCATTTCTGCTAATGTCATGAAACTTAACAAAGGGATATTCATTTCTACTTATGCCATGAGAAAACATACAGCTGCTAGAAGCTATTGATACAGAAAACAATAGATGCTTGAAAGTTTAAACCGTAGTCAGCATTACTTGTACTAAAGCTAGAAATGTACCTTGAATCTAGGTAAAATGTAACACATGTATTAGAACAGTACAATAGAAGAATTGAAAAGTTGAAATGGACTGACATAAACCCAAGGCCAGGTTGTTTTTCTCAAAATGTTTTGCAGAACAGCAGATAATTTAACTTGGTCAGCAATAAGCCTAGCAACATTTTCTGTAGAACATACAGAAAGCCGTGTCTAACTACGTCAGCAATAGAATGGTAACATTTTCTGTGTGACAGGAAGAGAACTGTATAAGTATAACATACTAATCATTAATGATTCAGACAAATCCTGTGCCTACATGCTGTGTCTCCTTGCTGCAAGTAATAAAGGGTGCCTTGCTTGAACCTAACGTGAATTGGTCTTTGAAGTTTTTTCCTTTGACAATATATATATATATATATATATATATATATATAGACTTTGTGTATGTGTGTGCATGTGTGTGTGTCTGTGTGTGTGTGTGTGTGTGTGTGTATGTATATATATATATATATATATATATATATATATATATATATATATACGGGTCTATATTATATTCTTGAAAGCTGACAATGTCGAATCTGACATTGTCGACATGAGAATATCGAATGCTCAGAATCTCGAGCGGGTAAACAGAAATCTCCGTAAGGGGAGATTTCCATTTACTGCAATGTAATGCAGTCTCGGAGTTGGTATATTTAAGTAGCAGGGGGTGTGGGGGGTTCCGGGGGGCTTGCCCCCCTGCTTAAACCCATTAGGGTACTTTTTTCTGTTTTTTTTTGCCTTTTTATAAGGTCGATGTTTGAAGACATTGACTATATGGTGTATACCATATGTTGTTTGATGTTTTCAAACATCGAGCTTATAATATAGACCCTATATATATATATATATATATATATATATATATATATATATATATATATATACTTAGAACAGAGACAAAATAATTTGCAACTGACAGACACTCATATTTATCTACAGATACACATACACACACACACACACACACACACACACACGCGCATATATACACATACATAAATATGCATGTATGTATATAGAAACTAGGAACCAAAGCAAGTATTGAACCAACTAAATAAAATAAAACACTTGCTGTAATGCACAAACAACAATGGCTGCATACCAGGAACATGTTTATTGACTGAGTTTAGCACTTTCATTCCATATTTCAATGGAACTTCGTCAGAACAGCATATTTTCATTAAAACTTGCTTAAATAATGTGCATTAAAAATCGTGATAAGGTCAACCAATTGCAACTGCAAAATGATCAAGTAATTAAAAGGTCAATTAAGTATCATCATATTTCAGTTTTAAAACTGATTTAATAGAACAGGTTTCATTCAACTCAGGAAAACTAGTAGCATCCAATATATGCTACCATTTTAATTCACATTTCTCCAAATGTTCATCCAAAATAAAATGCTGGGGATCAGGGGTGTAGCCAGGATTTTCAGATTTGTACTCACAGCTTCCAGTCTGCTGCCCTCCACCAAGTCACACCCACATCAACATGTTGATATCTCCCAACATGCCTTACAAACTGCTCTCTAAGCCACACCCCTTCCCAATGCTGCTTTAGTTTCATCTGCCCTTGGCAAATATACACCAGGATGATAACCATTTATATATTGATCAAAAGATTAGAAAAAAAAGGATCGAGTAAATCCTCATATGCTCAACAAAAGAAAAATGGATATTTCAGTCCAAGTGTAGATTCACATTTACATTATGCCTGACTTTACCGCAGTGGAACTGTACCCTGGTGACCACTCATGAGGGCTTTTTAACCCAGCGTTGCACAACCTCCAGACAGCTAACACAAGTACTCACATGACTGACTTTTTCTAGTAGTGTTGCAATGTCAGACAGCTATGATGTTGCCTCAGATTAGTCTCTGTACCACATCAAGGTAGCCTGTGACACAGAGAACCATTCACACCACACACTCATACCATAAAACTATACGCAGGCAAAGACAAACACAAGCACCCTACCCAAGTACTCCCAAGTATATGTAAATATCACAGAGCTATATCAGGCAAATAATCAAATGTCATATGCAAAACAAGCAACAAACTCCCACAGGTATGCACAGTTTGTCCAATAAACCATGGCAATTACCAGTGACAGAAAATTGCACCCAATGCTCAGTGTGACATACAATATTGAATACAGGAATACAACCTAAGCAAATTCTTTATTGTAAAACACAAACACTGTAAAATAAAGCAACTGAGTAAAGCAACAGTCGTATCCTCATATAAAAAAAAATCAAAGTTTAATGTAAAAGACAGAGGTAAGCGCTTTCACAAAACAGCTTCATCAGACCTATAAAAAGCATACACTCGGAGGGCTCATTTTATAAGAAAACTCCCAATAACAAGATAGAATCAACTAATCATAGAAAAAAACTAATTAGTCAATCAATTAAACACAGCTTTGAGTATACCAAACATATTGTGTCCTATAACAAATATAATATAAAAAATATATAATAAAACTAAAAACATTAATATAATACATGTAAAAGTACATACAAAATATTAAACTTTCAGTGGGCGACCCGTCAAGATAGGTTTAAGGAGGACTTTTGCATTGAGTCCCCTGCCATGATCTGCTCTTAACCTAATTACCCATTCACCTCCCTTGTTTCTTTATGATTATTCATATCTCCCTCACACAGACCAGGATGAACCATATCTATCACCATAAACCTGAAATCATGGTCTGCCCCTTCAGCCATAGCATGTTTGAAAAGGGTGTTATTAGTTGATTGAATACAGACACTATAGACATGCTCCCTAATTCTGTCTTTAAGGTGCCTGTCCGTCTTGCCCACATAAAAGGCTCTGAAGATCACACAGTAAGTCAAGTGCACAACATGCAATGTCATACAATCTGCATGGACTCTGAAGGTATACTGCAGACCTGTGTCAGGGTGTATGAAAGTACCACTATTATCAATATATTCATAGTGGTTACACTTCCCACAAGTGTTGGTCACACCCCCCAAGTAGACCACCATGTCAGTGGCAGATTTAGGATAACAAAGTAACCTCTTAAGATACTTTCTGTTCTTATAGCAGAAGCTTGGTGTAATTCCTACCAGGCTACTTATACTGGCATCAGACGTTAAAATACCCCAGTGTTTCCTAATGACATGTGATAACATCTCAGTATCAGAACTGTAAGAGAGGGTCATGGGGTGGATCTACCAGAAACTGGTACATACTTATTAACATGATCATCTAATGATCTATGTGAAAAATAGGGTCTCCTCACTGTACTTAATGCTACCCTGGCTGTTGCCATTTAATGCAGTAACTTTGGATGAAAGTATTCAGACAGCCCAGTGTATGAGAGCAGCTAAAAAAAAAAAATGGAGCAAGTCAATACCACGAGTCAGTTCAGAATATTCTGCTGACTACATTTGTAGAAGCTCTGAGTCTGCTGCCATAAACAGTCACAATCACCTCTCCCTCACTGTTAGTGCAACTCATTTGCTGATGTCATTAATGGGACTCATCCACCAATCACAGAAATAGTACCTGCTAAAGAACTAAGTAAAATCCATATGAGAGAACCAGGAGGTCACTCTCCTTTGTTGTGACTTCTCCCCACTTTCCAAACTGCTTTAATTGGCCAATTATCACCTTCTGAACAGACTGGGGTGAAACAAAAGAAAGTGCTCAAAGTCCCGATAGGCTGCAAATTGCTTTGCGATATAGCCTTAGTCATAACATTTTCTGTGCTATGTGGCTCTTTCATGCTATTTTTTATTTAGAGCTTGGGCTGGGTTTTCTTTGGGCCCTAGTGCCAGTCTGCTACCCCCATTCGTAAAACTGTACTGAAGTGCATAGTCAGTACGCTTACTGATGTCATTGCCGGGGGAATCACATTTTACCTGCTCAATGATTAAAAAAACAAAATAATGCATCTTAAAAGCTTCAATATGTTTGAACAAAACATTGGTGATTTTACCTTTCTGAATATCTAATAAATGTTCATAAATACAGTCTTTTAGTTTTAAAGACGTTTTTCCTACATAAAACGCTGGACATAAATGACACTTTGCTAAATAAACCAGTTGTTTGGAGTTACATGAAAAATCTCCATTAATTCTATATAATTCACCTCTAATCTGAAAACTGTCACATAAAATAATATTTGCACATTGGGAGCAACAACCTCATTTAAACATACTATTCACCCACTTCACATTTCTAACAGTTCAACCATTATTCTGTTCTAAATAGTTTTTTAATGATCATCTCTAATTTCAGAAACAAAGCTTACTAGATAGCCTTTTCTGTAAACAATGTCACATTCTCTATAGAAAACCTCTGTATCTGAAATCATTCTGGTTAGTCAGACCAATTGTCCTTTAACAGCCGTTTGTTTTGATACTTAGGATGCCAGCTATTAAAAATGTAAAAATGAATTAGAAAATGCAGGTTTGCTATGGATACTTGACCAAAAACTTTGGTTTTCAAAATTTTTTTCAGCTCAATATCTAAATAATTTTCTCTTTACTATAATTATGTGTACATTTTAGAAATTCCACTGTGTTATTAATATATTTGATAAGTTCTTACAGCTTACTGGGAGTATCAACCCATTAAATAACAGTATATTGAGGCTAAAAGCTTTAGTTAGATAATAGAATGCAATTATTGGGGTCTATATTATAATCTCAAAGGTTTAAAACTTCGAATCACTAAAGATCGAACTTTAGTGATCAAAGACTTAAATCATCGAAACAAAAAAAAAATACTAAATTAAAAAAAAACTAAATAGTGAGTAGGCAGGGGGGCAAGCCCCCCCTGCAACCCCCACCCCCTACTTAAATATACCAACTCCGAGAACTTACTAAATTGAAGTAAACGGAAATCTCCCCCCTACGGAGATTTTCCGTTTAAACATTTGATGTAGTGCGCTTTCAGTATTCTTGTGTTGATAGTATCATATATGATATTGTCATCAGACTTCAAGATTTTAATATAGACCCTAATTATTGCTATTGTTTGTATGTATATATATATATATATATATATATATATATATATATATATATATATATATATATTTATATTGTGCATGCATTCTTGTGTATATGATCTTATTGCATTTAAATATTTAAATGCACATATTTTCATTTTTATATTTTTATTTTTATGGTGTTTCTGTAGGCAGGCTTGATGACTTTTTAATGTATATTAACTTGTAATAATATTATGTCAACAGGTTTTAATAATAGGTAATAGCGACAATTTAAAAGGAAGCTTTGGAACTTTAAAAAGTAATATGAAGTTTTGAATTCCTAATTAATGATATTACTTCCTTTGGAATGGTTACTTAAGGGATTTTTAACAACTGAAAGGCTGGTCTGATGAAGTTTGTCAGTGTACAAAAAAAAAAAAAAGAAAAGTGCTTAATCATTGTAATAAACAAGAGTTTGGTCTGAGTCCTGGCCATTTTTATTTATTTCTACAGTTGAATATAAATTTTGAAAATCAATAGTAACAAAATCACATTAGCAAAGGACTCCACTTCATTCATCTTCCTTAAAAAGTGCCAATCATCTTTATAATTATCAATCTGTCCATGCTACCTGTTAAGCTTTTATCCAAAAAGTTTGCAATACAAAAAGTCGTAGACCTTGTGGCATCAACAATTGGTCTAAATGGAGGATTCGTGAGGCACTTATGAATCTCTACAATACCAAACATACCAGCTCTAACTGGTTTTCAAGAAGTCAAGCTCATTTTTAGTAATTTGCCCTGCATTAACATATCTTCTAATGACATATCCACTTGGAAAAAGCAATATTAATTTCGTTACAGGATACTTCCACATGCACATCATCTATTAATAAGGCATTCATAGATCCCATATAGTCTTCACTATTGTTATGACCAGCCCACCCCCCCTTGTCCAGTTTCATCACCTTGATATTTTTATCATTACAAATTTCTTTGAACAACTCAACTTCCCAACCAGACATATTATAAAACCTTTCAATACTTGGTTGATTCAAGATGTTCCTAATATCCAATTCACAAATTCTCTTAAATAATTGTAAACTGTGGTTCAATGGGGGATTAAATAGGCTAGGTTTATGCAGGGCTTTGGTGTAATCTCTTAAATTGTTACTTGAAAACCATAATGCTAAATTAAGTTTAAGACTTAACAATTTTAAATCCATTACAACTTCCACAATACTGATCTTCTAGCTGGTACAAAAGTAAGACCACTGGCTAACATGTTCGTGTGACGAGGATTAATGTCTCTTAAAGAGCTATTATACATTTTGAAGTCTTTTGAATCATTAAACATTACTTTAACCAATTCATGATTGTCATTATGAGCTACTAAAGTTAAAGTGTCTTTTTTTTGTAAAACTTCTTCTTGGACTTAGTGTCCTGTTTGAGGAAAACTTTGTCGTACACCTGCTGTTTCATAGTTTTCCCCCAGCAACTCCTGCTCTGTATACACTCTGACGTCCTTACTGTGACCTCTTCTACAGGGGCTGGATCATTGTTAAGCTGTATATATGAATTCAATGACATCATATCCTGCTCTCTTCCAATTGAATGGTTATGTCCTTCAATCAAATGATTATCATGGGAACCAGACAGAACAGGATAAGCATTTCCATTCATATAATCTTCAGCGTCTCTTTAAGTTTTCTTAATTTTTGGCACTATGATTAACAAACAAGAAGTCCTCCCAAATAGACCTAGTTAAAACATCTGTTTCATTGGAAAGCTGATCGATCTGAAGGTTATTATATTTCACCATTAGTCTCATAATATCACAACAAGCTCTATCAAATAAACTGAAAAGTTTCCAGTGGAAGTCAGAGCCTTTTACAATCCCATTAGTGAGTCCCCAAAAATGAAGTCCCTTAGAAACTTGATTTAATTTAATACTTTTTAACAGGTAACTGTTTTCCAGATGAAGTTTTTTAAACTTTAGTAATTTCTTTTAAAAAAAAAGACAGCTGGTCTTTCAAAGATTCAGACTGCTTACCAGGAGTATCCAGCTGGATGTCAAACTGATTTAATTTCCATTCATTAAGTCACATACTGATTATGGCATCATTATTGTTGGATTCAATAATATGAGGGGATGGTTATGTGAGGTGGAGACCTAAATTCTTTCCAGTGGAGCACACCCTCCCCATGAGCGATTAAGCTAAATGTTCATATTATTCTGTGTAATTTCTTGGCTGACTTGTTGCAACAGAAGTGTAAGGTCACCGACAGCTTTCAGACATTCTTAATCTCTGCATTTACTTAACATGTTTCCATATTCATACATATAACGATGTTATTATGCTATCATATTTAGTACCATATGAAAATGATGAGCAAAAATGCTGACTGTAGAATTCTGGTCTTATCTCCTGAATCTGCAATATTCACTGGGAGAGCTGGTCATGCTTCTGCCTGTGCAGGCAATCATACCTGTGCCAACACTGCTGTCCTTAGCAAGGGATGCCTGCCAGGGATGACAGGTAATCCAAAAACAGTAGAAGGAAGCACCAAAAAATGGTTGGATATGTAGCAACCACCTTATTCCACAAAAGATAGCAGTCAAGTGCTTTCGTCTAACTAAAAGACTTCTTCAGAGCTGCCATATTAACCAAAAACACCATTTAAATACATAAATTCAAAAAAGTCATATGACATTACTGACCAATAAAAAATGAAATTGTAATTATAAAACAATTGAAGGTGAAATTGAGGCTAAACTTTTCTCATAATGATCTAATTAAATAAATATTAAACAATAGAGGTGGAACAAAACAAAAATTAAAAAAAAAAACAAATAAAAAAATAATTAAAAAAGTGAAAGGAAATGTTGATCTTGTTGAGGCACAAGTATGAAAATTATAAATGTTTAAAATCAACCATCTAAACTTTTCAACTTTAATAGCTGTGTAATAGATTAAGCATCATTAAGGCCAGGGGGATCCATAGCATTAAGTCTGAGAATTCACACTAATTCCCTTTTAAATAAATTCTCATCTAGTATAAAACCTCTTGGGTCTTTAATAACATGATCTAATACCACAAAGTAAAATTTGTGTGTCAGGGGCATGTATAATACGCCTATAAAATGCATTAGATGTTTTAGCTTTCGTAACATCATTAGCATATTCATACATTCTATCTCTTAACTTATGAGAAGTTTTCCCTATATAGAATGCATTACACAAATTACATAAGGCGGCATAAACCACCCAACTGGAATCACAATTAAAGTGTTTATCCACCACAAAGTTCTTATTATTGATGTTGAAAGAATTACATACTAGAATCTGTCAACATTGATTAGTATCCACATCTAAACATACCCCTGGGTTGATTCCCACCCGGTCTACATACCTGTCTTTCCAACATTCTTTAAAACACTTATTTTTACAAAAAAAATACCTAACACACTATTCAAATCAGTCATTAATAAAATTAATAATGAATTATTTTTAATAATATCAACAATGTCATAAGCATTTGTTCCAAATGTAATGATAACGGTTTTATCATAGTTTGTTGTTACTGCCTGCTTACTTAGCAACTCTTTACTAGACCTATTTTAGTTTCCCTTATTAGGTCGTGGTAATAGGGGTGTATAGATCTCCCTATTCATCTTCTCACATATTTCATTCTTAACTTTTTCAAGTAGGTCTAATGGATAACCCTTCCTTAAAAACGTACTCAGTAGTGTGTCAACTTCTTCTTGGAACATTAAATCTTCTGTAATCATCTGAGCTAGTCTTACCAGTTGGCCTTTGACTACTGCCTTCTTTTAGAATGGTGGATGCCAACTGTCATAATGAAGATAAGAATTTGAAAACATAATCTTCCTATAAATATTAGAAAACATCCATTTATATAATCCTTAACTAGCCAAATGTCCAAATATGTTATACTATCCTTGTCTGCACAGTATGTAAACTTTAAACAGGAGGTGCTGTCATTTATAAATTCCACAAACTCAGCTAAGCTCTCCATAGAATCAACCCACACAAGAAAAATGTCATCCAAAAACCTAATATAAAAATTCCAACAACCATTGAAAGGACTGTTGGAAATAAAGTTATTTTCCCAGTAGGCCATGACAAGATTTGCAAAACTCAGAGCACACGTTGCTCCCATTGCTACACCAGTTTGTTGTTTAAATAGTAATAGTAGTTGACAAAACTAAATCCATCAATGTTACACTAGTATTAACATTGTCAGTGTCCAAATTACCTATGTCAAATAAAATATCTTCTAGCCATTCCAATCCCTCTTTATGAGGGATAACTGAACATACATTTTGAACGTCTATAGTAACCAGCATGCTTTCACTGAAAAAAATCCGTATTAGCTAATCTAGTTAAGAAATCCCAGGAGCCCTTCATATTTGCTCAACTTTGTTCACGGAAGGTTTTAATAAGCCATCCAAATACTTAGCTATATAAAATGTTTTGCTTCTACAAGTATCAACTATTGGCCTTAAAGGTGGCTGGTAGAGGTTCTTATGAATTTTTTTTATTCCAAACATACTTGCCACTACTGGGTATTTGTTGCTTAAATAATTGTAGACATCATCATTTATTTATCCTTGTATAAGCATGTCATAGAGGATAGTGTCTATTTTACTATATGCAATGTTAAGTTCATTCCTAGAAATCTCACTATACGTATCCGTAAACAACAGTTCCAGCCTTTTGCTGGAATAGTCGTTTGTATCCATAATGCAAATCCCGCCACCCTTACTGGGTTTCATAATTCTGATATCACCATTAGAACATAAGTCAATTAATAAATTCTCCTCTTCCTAACTGAGATTCGAACTTTTACTATAATGTTTTCTATAAAAGGTTCTACGGATGTCTTTTTCACACATTTTTTCATAAATTAACAAACAGTTCTTTAAGGGTGGGTTAAATACACTGTGTTTTCTAAACCCACTTACCCCATTCAAGCTCATTCCACTGTTGTTAGTTTCAAACCAAAGTGACAAGTTTAGCTTTCTAATAAATAATTTAAGATCAGTTAGTACCTCTGCTACATCAGTTTTTTTAGCAGTCACATAACTCAGGCCCTTACTCATTAAATCAGCGTGTGCCACAGAAAAATTAAAACTAGAATAATTATAAATAAATAAATTAACTCAGATGAGTTGATGACGTTTGTGACTCAGATGAATAACATGACTGATCATTTGAAGTTTTCGTTGACCCTTTCTCCAACCAAAATAGAGTATTTAGATGTTTATGTGGAAAAATTAACATGTGGTGCGATTAATACAGGGGTGTATAGGAAGAAATGCTACAGGAACACTCTTTTGTATAGACAAAGCATGCACCCACATTACATCTTTAGAAATATAATTAAGGGATGAGGATCTCTCACTTGAATACTACAGACTCTGGTTACAGGCAGGAATTGGCTGTTTTTAAAGATAGGTTATCTAACTGAGGCTATAGTTATGAAGAGATTAATTAAGGTATTTCAGGATTAGATTCACTCAGAAGAGGTAGAGCTGTTCCCTATTTTTCGGATACAGTTGAGGGTGAGAGTGTATGAGGTTGTAGACCTGCTGGGGTGAGAGTCCCCATGTTTTTCACCACTGATAACAGGGCCATTTATGACATTATTAACAAACATTGGTGAGTTCTTATGACTAACCCAGATATCAGGGATATTGTGGGTGATAGACCATGATTTAGGTTTAAGAATACACCTAATTTAAAGAGAATTCTATGTGATTCAGTTAACAGATGTGTAGTAGGAGACATCATGGGCACTGTACCATGTGGGCAGTGTAATTTTTGCGGATTTCTGAATTCTAGTGGCCACTTCTTACATCCAGATACTGGACAGGAGTCTAAATTTAAGCTATCAGCTAGCTGCAGTACCCCACATGTTGTTTATTTGGCTGAGTGCAAGTTATGTGCCTCATTCTATATTGGGAAAACAAATAGGATGTTTTGCAATAGGATAAGGGAACATCTGTATGCTATTAGGATAAATTCTCCTAATAATGCCCTAGCTAAACATGTCTCAGCTATGGGAGAGGAGCATACATTCCATTTTATGGTTGTAGATACTATTTTACCGATCAACCAGGAGGGTGATATAAGGAATGGTACTGAGAGGAGGGAAATGAATTGGATATTAAGACTTAGAGCAGATAGAGGCAGAGGCCTTAATGAAAGATCCTCCCTCAAACCCAACTTGAAGTCCAGAGGAATGGTTGTTAAATGAAGGTATCATCATTCAATGAATTTTGGTTATGTGTGTGTGTGTGTGTGTGTATATATATATATATATATATATATATATATATATATATATATATATATATATATATATATATATATTTTATTGCCATGATCTGTGATCATGCTTAAAGTTTTTACTGTTTTAACTTTTTTATATATTCATAGCTCTGTTTACCTCACTAATATTTGGTCGCATAACAGCTGCTATTTGTGATGGTTGTTTATACCTATTGGACAGTTTTAATATGACGTTGACCATCTTTGACTTTATGACATTCATTTCATGTCACCTCTGGGTATGGTATAGGTTCATTATTCCTGGCATCTATGTTGTACATATGCACGGCAATTATGATGTTGTCTTTGGTTTTATTAATTTATGGTTGGTATAAATCCCAGTGTTAAAATATGTTATAGGATGTGTACCTATAATATATTGTTAGTTTATTGGGTAAGAATTTTCCCTCGCTATTTTACTGTGCTTTCTTAACTTTGTTTATACATTTTTTGGATAGCCTTTAGTGACACTATGCTATTTTCATAGTATTTGCCAGTTAGGTACAAGGTTGATATTTTTTATATTTACTGGACAGTCAGTGGCACTATGTTAGTTTTATAGCATCTGCTATTTAGGTGCCGATTTTTTATATATATTTATATGTATATAGTAATGTTAGTTTAGATAATATTTTTAATTTTATGTGTTCTTATACATATGTATATTAAGATTTATGTGGGCTCTGTTGATTGAGAGTTTTTAAAAATCATGAAGTTTAGATGGCATACTTTGCCTTTAAGATCTTTATTGAATTATTGTGTAAGTGATCTGTATGGTGGGTATATAAGGAAGTTTATAATTGTGGCTTGTTATGGTCTGATGAAGCGAATTGTGAAAGCGCTTACCTCTGTGCACTAATAAAGGACTGTGTTGGTACTTTTTACGTGAGTTTGGCCACTCTTATTTTTCATGGTTGCCTTTGCTACTGCATCTTGGTTGGATTACAAAATACATTTACTTCCATCGAATCCTGGCTTAACAAAGCTCAACTGCTACTTAATCCCAAAAAATCTAAACTTTTACTCTTCACAATCAAACTTCTAACTCCAGACTTTAAAATATTCTCTCAAAACAATACAGAAATTGAAAATGTAAAAACAGTCCAACTACTTGGCATCACAATTGATGACAAACTATCCTTTGAGAATGATATACTCAGCCAAATCAAAAAGACCCATTTTAAGCTTGGCAAACTCTATAGGCATAAATTCTATTTGGACAAGTCTATCAAGTTGAAACTAGCTAATAGTCCACTTCTACCCTCCCTCCTCTATGGTTGCCCCATTTTCACTAACCTACACACATCTTTCCTGAACAAACTGCAGTCATGCTACTATGTATCCAACATGCCAACTCGCACACATCATTGCCTGGCCATTAAATCTATAAACTGGTCAGAGTTCCCTCATTACCTGCATTACTCCCAACTTACTCCCACCCTCAAACTACTAAATAATCCAAACTACTGCCCATCCCTTCAAACTATAATACAAACACACACCCTTACTCGGCATCTTAGGTCCTCTAACAAACAACTCTTGACCATAACTAAACCCAACAAAAGAGCTGGACAATGTCTCTATTCCCATGCCATTGCCAAACTTTGGAATGCGTTCCCTCTGTCTATTACTCAACCAGACTTTTTAAAAACATTTAAATTTGCACTAAAAGAACACTATCTCAATAACCTTGCCAGTTCTTGTAGTCATATGATTAAACCACCTTAAATGCTTTGGCCACTATATACTACAAATACTTTTACTAACTTAATATAGTTGCAATTTACACAATCTATCTTCTTATCTAATCTCTCTTTCTTTCTTTCTTTCTTTTTGTGGCTGAATAAACAGAATCCATTAAACAGTATTCTTACTTATGAAAATATACAAACAGAATTACTAAAAATTTAACACACTGGGTTTATTTTCTTGTATTGTATACCTCTATAATATGTATTTGTCTTGTATATCTACTTCAATTTGCATTATGTAAAAACTTTCTTGACTTTCAAAGTTAAGCTGATGTTACGTAAAAATTTCTGTGAGTGTATGGAGCTTTTTTCGCCGGGCCTCCACTAAAATGGGTTGTTGGGCACAGTGGACTTTCCCGGTCAACAAATGTCAATAAATAATAAATATAAATAACAATATTTCTGATGACACATGGGTTGTTGACTATGACAGAATGAATTAATTTGATGTTCAGTATCTTAAATTAGAAAAAAATATTTCTTAGTTATCAGAAAAAAAGAGTGTAAACATTAGAACATGCCATCACAGATGGTATACGGTTTTTCCTTTCTGGTGGAAGGGAGCACTTCATGTAAACAGCAAGGTGGAATACAGCACCAGTGTGTTGCTAAATGCACACATTTCATACAGTTACTAAGTCACTCCTCCAAGAGTGATTAACCAGTAATGGACATTCCAGCATAAGCAGTACTTCAATATTTCACTGCAGTTCCTAAAACAACCACATGGAACAGGATATTTAGTACAATATGACATATTCCACACAATGGAAAGTCTAGCCCTGCTAGATTTTTCTTTTGGTTTTTACTGATTGTTTTTTTCTGTGTGAACTTTTCACTCATTGGTTTAGTTTGTTGGTTGGGATATTTTGCAGACACCTTAATGGTTATGGATATCAGCTGGGCATGACAACCTCATATTTCTCAAGGTTAGCTAAACATTCCACTTATACTATGCTGATGATGCCATAAGAAGGATTTGAAAGTTTGAATGCAGAATTCTATAATAAGGCACTATACAAGCACATCCACTTGTGCATGAATCGCGCCATCCCAAATAGAACCAAGATGCTCTCTTCCAAAAAAGGAAGCCAATCTGGTGGTCCCCTGCTACAAACAAACTATACAACAGAAGGAAGAAACTGTTGCAGAAAAGAGGAAAATCCCAGGATGCAAAAAACTCCCTCACCAACCTCAGTAAGAAGCTGAGATCCCTCATAAAATCCTCAAAAGCTAGTTACGAAAATAAAATTGCCAAAGATTCCAAAGACAACCACAAGGCATTCTATATTTATGTCAAGAATCTAAATGGCAATGCTCAGATCTGCTCTGAGCTTCAACATAATGGCATTAAATATACTGATCCCAAGGATATTGCCATTATCCTGGCTGATCGATTTAGTGCCAACTTCACCCCCCTCTCACCCCCTAAAGGGCCCATCTCAATACCAAATGATTGCCAAATTCCAGTAATCACGGCCCCACAGGTATAAACTGCTCTCCAAAGCTAAGAATACAGCATCCATGGGACCAGATGACATCCCAAGCTGTGTACTACATGAACTACAAAATGAACTGGCACCTCACCTAAGTGTCATGTTTAATCATAGCCTCACCTCAGGCTTCATGCCCACTGAGTGGCGCACAGCTACAGTTATCCCACTCTACAAGGGGGGATCCACATTGGATCCTGGGAACTAACGTCCCATCAGTCTGACAAGCCTGTTCTGCAAGGGCATGGAATGCATTATCATGGAACTTATAAACATAGACATTGGCAACCTTCAAACACTGGACCCCACTCAGTTTGGGTTTGTGAAGAGCTGATCTTGTCTCCTGAACCTGACTGACTTCTTTGAATCAGTCTCCAGAGCTGTGGACGAGGGTAAGGCAGCCCACATAGCCTATCTGGACCTCGCCAAGGCTTTCGACACCATCCCCCACTCTGGAATCATAGATAAACTTACTAAGCTGGGCATAAATCCCTATGTCACTCGATGGGTTGCCAACTGGCTTACTGACAGAACCCAGACTGTAAAAGTAGCTGACTCCAAATCCAGCTCCAGACAAGTGACAAGTGGAGTACCTCAGGGTTCAGTCCTGGGACCACTCTTGTTTGACATCTACTTCTCTGAAGTACAGGCCAACACTAAGGGACTCTGGCTAGCAAAGTTCGCAGATGACTGCAAACTGGGAGCCATTATTTAATCCCCAAATTATGTGGATATTCTACAAAAGGGCCTTACAGAAACAGATGCCTGGTGTCAGAGCCATGGGCTCAAGCTTAATGCCAAGAAATGTATAGTTTTCCCCTTTGGAAAAAAAACATGTACCCATGAATTACCACATAGGTGGCAGTACACTAAACATCGAAAGTGTGATGAGAGACTTAGGGACACAGGTGGACAGTGGTCTCACTTTCGATAACCACATCGCCACAACAGTCAGGAAATCCTTCTATGTGGCACACCTCATCACTAAGGGATTTTCATCCAGAAAAAAGGAGGTCATTATCCCACTGTACTCATCTCTCATTAGACCCATTATATAGAGTATAATGCCCCATTTGGCATGTACCTCAAAAGACATCTGCAACAGCTGGGAAGGCCACAGAAATACCTCACTAAAAGAATCAAAGGCTAAAGCAGATGCCATATGCTGACCATCTGAAAAAAACTCCAGCTATACTCTGTGGCATATTGTCTACTCAGAGGTGATCTCTGCTTAACATACAAGGCCATGTTAGACCCTGAGCTATTGGACATGCTCCACTTAAAGAAATCCCAATCCCTCAGAGCCACACGCTCCAGGGATCTAAACCTTGTCATCACAATGAACAAAACATGCTGGACGGATAGGTTCCTGACCCAGAGTCTCCCCATACTCTGGAATAGACTGCCCATACATGTTAAGCAGAGCGCCTCCTTGGCCCTCTTCAAAAGGAATCTTGATGATTGGATGGGAGATAGGAAATTCACCCCGGGGATCATGTCAGTTGGCCTGCTAGACAGGGGTCCAGAGAAGTAAATATTGTGGGAAGAAATATCCAAGGAATTGTTATGGCTAGGCTTGTATAGGCCCTAGGGCCGATAGCCTAGTACCAACCTATGAACCTATGAACCTGTGAAACATGCATGTTGACAGCTTGTGGGGTTTGGCTTTATTGGGCTGAATTTGTCCATAAATAGACTTAAAAAAAAGTCATGGACATTCAGAATTACCATATAGCTGAAACACCTGATGTCCCTAAAGGGTCATTTGCATATATCCCATGTTGCCTCTAATACAAGAGGTTTAACCTTAAAGGGTTGTTTGCATATATCCCATGTTGCCTCTAATACAAGAGGTTTAAGGAATCACACTGTGGAAAGTCTAGCCTTGCTAGATTTTTCTTTTGGTTTTTACATTTTCTAATCTGACAGTGCCATTCACTGCATGGACTTCAGTGGGGCAATTAACGATCAGACCTGTGCATCAGCATGTCATGCAGAATACAATTTGCAGTAAACATCCTGCATGCAGTAGCAAGGTTATACTGCAAGGCACCTCCAGTCTTATCCAGAAAGTGGAAATTGGCTTTCAGCAGACCAACCACTTGCTCAATGACAATCCATGTCTGGGAATGGTGCTGGTGTAATTTTCTTTGGCAGCTCCTGTAGGGTTATAGACAGGAGTCATGAGACACTACTTGAGTGGGTAGCCTGCATCACCTGCAAAATACAAGAAGAAATAAAGGGGGGGGGGCACAAAAACGGAATTGTGGTTTGGTAATAATCAATACAATTTCAAATTTTAACTAATTACATATAGTTACTATTTCCACTTACAGTCGGGGTGACCATGGGGCTTCCTACCATACAGGAAGAGGCAATAGTTGTATGGCAGATATGAGAATCATGAACACTGCCAGGATGCTGGGCCGACACATTGGTAATGCCTCCTCATGCATCACACACTACCTGGTAGTTGATTGAATAGTAGCCCTTTTTATTTCTATACCAGTCCCACTATGGTCCTGATGGGGCCCTAATGGCAATAAGGGTTTGATCTATTGCACCAAGCACCTCAGGGAAACATGCCATCTCATAGAAGGCTCTCATGGTTCTGGCTCAGTCCTGTGGTGATACTGGCTAATAGATGTACTGATCTGCACATGCCAAGAGTATGTGAAAGAACTACTGAAGTATCCTCAAGGCAAAACCTGAGAAATACCCAGCATACCTCTAGTCTGTCTCTGGAAGGTCCACATGGCAAGTATAGTACTGTTATTTGAAGGCCACTGTTCCACCCAGGTCTCATATATGGGCCATACAAACCAACTAAATCCCTTACAGTATCCATGTCCACTCTAAACCTATGAAGAATTTCTTGATGATTAAAGTTGTAAGGAGTTATTTCTTTGTATCTGCACCTTCCTGGCTAGAGTATGCCACTAGATGCCTGCTGTTTTGGCTCAGCTAAGACAAGCAGTTTCCATCAAGAAACAGATTAACTGGCAGCAAAAGAAAGTATCTATTCCAAATGCAATGTAGATATAAAAGGCACCATTTCACAGTTTATAATGTTTCTGAGCATAGCGGCGAAACTCACCAACAAACAGCTATGAATCGCAGGTAAGAAGAGGGCTCATTGCCATAAAAAGTTTGAAACTATTTCTCATTTGAATCTCATTAAGTCTTCATGTGCATAAGTTCAATAAAAGCTGCTAATGCAAGTGCAGCTAGTCTCTCAATTCTGCTGAAGCTGCACTCAGCTATTACCTGTGCAGGTTGCCTTTACGCCTAAGCATAATGACTATGAATACTACCCTAGTTTGTTTAAAAAGTTAATAGAAATACAGATTTTTAAACCAAGAGGCATTTTCTGAACGCTAAGAATTATGTCTGGCATTACTGACTAATCCTCAGCAATTTATCAGAAAATCAAAAATGTTACCAGGACAGGGCAAAAATATGTCAAGCTCAGGGATGTTCTGCAACATCAGGGACAACTGTGAGGTATGCTTTAATCTTCCCCTTTATTTAGGCTTTGTTCAAAATATTATGTACATTGTATATATTTTCTGGCATACTAAAACAAAGATCAGTACATGAGTTGCCTCCTTTGGTTTTATTCTGAATAATCAGTTAAGAGCCATTTCTCATATGAATTAATTGTGACTTGGTGATTGTTTTATAAACAGAATACATAAGGGGGTCAGCAACAAGACATCTACTTAACAACAACTTCCTCATCTATCAGCTAAGTTCTCAGAATCAACCCAAGAACATTTTAGCAGTTGATTTTTTTTTTACATCCTGTGCACTCTGTTATCTAGCTGTTTTATTAGAGCTGCGGCTACAGCGCTAACCATTCCTGGAAGAAAATAAAAAGTGCATATTCTTTTGCAGTGCATATTAAATTTAATGTGCAGGAGCTTATTGCAATGTGGTCAGAATACAGCATATCAGATGAATCATCACAGTTTTTAGAAAGCTACAGAGAACACCAACCACGTTTGGTGATGACATCTTTCTACCAGTGAGTCATATTTCTGCAGTGAAAGAATTCTTTGCACAGCATCATGTGTTAAGCTTGATTATTAGTGTTAGTGATATTTCTATCAAACTGGGTTCAGTTCAGCAAATACAAACCAGGCTACCTTATATTAGTGATCAGCGGGTTCAAAAAGAAAATAAAAGGGCATATTAGGTGAAGTTACCTATTCTTTTCTCTGTAAGTATAAATAACTCTGCAAAGGCCTGCACAACTTGATTTTTAGATATATGCATGGAATTACAAGCAAACAAAAAACAGTCAGATACAGTGTTCAGTGTGACACACTACAAGCTGTTTAGTAAATTGGTAACCTTGTGGTGAATGGCAGCATTCACACACACATGGCAAAGTGAATAGTGGGGAGTTATAAAATTTAGCATCTGGACAGCCATTTTTAGTGTCCATCCTGCTGCAAATTATAATGGAAACTTTTGGCACAGCCATGTTGTACTCATCTGCAATCTTGGCAGCCCAGGTTTGGTGACAGTCCTGGAATGCAGAGGATTAGCAGGTGGGGAATGAGAATAAAATTAGATAACTTCAAGGCATGTTCTTTACAGACGTAGACTGGGCAGCTAGCACCCCAAAAGTAATATTTCTTAGGGGTTAGGTCGTCAGGTATACGTGTTTGGCAGGAAGACAAGGAAGGGTTATTAGGGCGTGGGCATGTATATTGCCTCTCTATAATGACTGAGCACTATCTTTTAGTATAAAATATTTAACCCAGCAACTACCAAAGAATAAGCTTCTTCCCTAAATGCTGCTATATTTATTGCTTTACCTCTACCTGCACAAACCTTCTACTCAAGTTAGCCATAATGTTTTCCTCTCAAGTAGTGGATGGGGGACCTATGTGGTAGCCATTTGGGTCTGTCTAGAAAACATCAAGTGGAAAGATACAGAACTGAGTGAGGAAGGAGCAGCTAAGAACTAGAGGGCATGAGTCAGGTACAATCAATATCTAGAAGTATAGGAAGGGAGACAGAGAGGGAGAGAGGTTAGCATAGCATTACTGCAGTTTCTAAAATAGATCAGTTCTTCACAGAATTCAGATCATCTCACAGGAAGTACAGAGTTTTACAGAATTCAATGTATTAGGTGAATTGCCAGTAAATATGGAGTTTTTGTGGAATGAACTTTGTGCTGTTTTGCGACAGTTGAGGTGGTGAGATTGCATACTTTAAGAAATGATGTGGATGGACTCAGCACCTGACTTCATTTAATTAAATATCAGATAGATGACTGTGTCTCATGATCATATGTGGATTGCTGCATGTTTGTATGCATGTGTAAATGTGAATTTGCAGTCTTGTGTGTATGTATACAAGGGCATGTGTCCCGCTATGTACATATATAATGTGTGTGTGTGTGTGTGTGTGTGTGTGTGTGTGTGTGTGTGTGTGTGTGTGTGTCTGTTTGTGTGCATGCATGTGTGTGTGTGTGTGTGTGTGTGCTTATTAAATCGGAAAAAGAGCAAATTTAACAGAAAGTAGAGAAATCTAACATTAGGCAAAGTGTATCAAGCATTCATAAAATGTAAACAATGCACAAGGTCTTAGATTTCTCCAGAATATAACAGTGTTACTATGACTTGCAGCTTGCCTGTGTAGTCATACAGATAGCTATGGAACATGTGGGTATGACATAAAAAAGTCAGAAATTAAGAATTCATAACTGATCAATTCATATGTCTCTTCCTAGGTCAAGGTATAAAAAAGCTGAGTCAGCAGCAGTATAGTTCATATATAATTAATTGACATAAGATTACTTTTCTGAAATTAAATCCCTAATTAGACATATAGAATTTCGGAATATTTTCATTTTATTATGAAAGCTTCCATTCAGGCCCAACCCTCCATGTCCAATTATAGTTTGTTGGGTTCTATGTTTGCAAATAATTAGTTTCTGCAAATTATACAGATTATGCTGGTCTTAATGAAGATAAAACATATTAACTTACTTCCATGCCTTAATTTAAATACTGTACTCCATGAGCTTCGGAGAATTCATAGCATTATCTACTATTCTAATTATGAACAAAATGAGCTCTTCCTTTCTTTCGTTTTCCTTTTTCTTTCTTTTTTTCTCTTTTCTTTTGTTTTCTTTTTTCTTTCTTTCTTTTTTTCTCTTTCTTTCTTCTTTTCTCTCTCTTTGTGTTTCCTCTGTTTTCCTTCTATCCTCCTTACCTATTTCTAGATATTTAATTGCAATGCTGAACTGTCATTTTTCATTCAAACTAAGATAAAGCAAAATGTTGCAGTGATAATTGAATCACATTTGGTGTAACCAGTGAGATAAAGCTGCTTCCTCCTCTGTTATTTTTTTATAAATAACTTTGTGAAATATTAACAATTTACCAATAAATATAAACAAAAAATTTAAAATATACAAACAATTGCTGACAAATAGATAACTTATACTTAACATCCCACAGTTGGCATAGTGGTTAAGGTATTTGCTTCCCCTGCATAAGGTACAAGGTTTGATTCTGACCTTCATTCAATGCCTGTATGGAGTTTACATGTTCTGTCTGTGTTTCTGTGGGGTTACTTCCACATTAATAAAAGTAAAAAATTCTGACTGCTGCAGGTTTATGGAGTTTAACATATTTATTCAAAAGTACAAGTCCATATCAATCATGAGTGCTTTCATTTCCACAAAAGAAACTTAATCAGATAGCACAACCATACCACTTCCTTTCTTTATATCCTGCCTCCATTTAAATTAACATCAATTAATTAAACAAATTCCATCACCCTTAAAGGGCCATACACTTGTTCTGTTTTATTTGATTAATATGTCCCTTACTTTTCAAAAATATATAAAATTCCAATTTTATTTACACAAGCACAACGTCAAACAATTTAACTTAGCTATAAATAAAACATCCTAAACTTTCAAAAAATACTTTTTAAGTTAAAACATCTGCTTTTTCTCTTAATACTGGTGCAGTGGAAACTTGGTCATTAAGACCTGGCAAAAGGGTAGTATTTAATCTCAACTGCCACATTAATTCCCTCTTCATAAGCAACCTTTGCCAGTCACCTCCCCTAGGGTTAGTTTTTACCTTTTATAAAATTCCAAAAGAAAAACTTAAAATTTTCACATATGCATGAGTGTCTGTAAAGGGCATTTGTTTATTTCTTTTTACTTCTATCATATAGATGTTTATATATTCTTACTTTCAATGCCCTTTCAGTCTTCCCCATATAGAAGGCTGCACAGTTTTCACACTTGGCTAACTAAACAATTTTGCTTGTGGCACAATTTCCATAGGCAAAATCTACTTTGCTTTGCAGCACGTTGTCCAATACTATACTTTTCTCTTTTACTATATAATTACATTGGTTACAACACCCACATGGGGTCATACCCTTCTTTACTGAATAATGTACATCTCCCTCGAGCAATTGTTTGAAATTCTTCCCTATTTTATAAGAAAAAGCAGGTTGTTGTCCCACTAATCCATAAATCTCATTACTCACTTAAAGATGTTCCATTTTTTTTTATATTTCCCTTAATATGGTATATGGCATAATACTGATTATGTTCTAGTATTAAAGCTTTTCATAATGAACATCCTGAGGGGTTTCCCTCACCCTTACCATTTTGTTACCTAACAAAGGGAGGTATTTTTCCCCCATCCATCGTATACTTCTTTTATTTGAGTGTCAATCATTTTTACTGGCTATCCTATATCTATTAACATGTCCTTTAGCTTTAAAAGCTCATCCCAAAAGGTCCTCGTACACAGATGTCATCCTAGCTATTTGATCTGGTTACTTCCACATCCCAAAAATGTGTTGAGTGTTTCCAAAATGGAATAGTGGGTAGCAGCACAGCTGGTACATTTTCGAGATGAGTTGTGTAGACTAACTGCTTTGGGCATCAACTGGGGTGTGCAGTATCCTCCTAGACAGGAGAACACACATCACAGGACATGAGCCGTGTCAGGGCTAGCTGCTAGAAGATGTAAAAATTGACTGTAGGTGAGTTGGTTGTGTTGACTAATGTGGGTTGAGGATCTGGCCTACTCTAACCTATGCCAGGGCCACATGCTAACAGTGGAAGGAGGTCTGTGTGACTCTGTTGGCCACTGTGTGTTCACCATAAAACCCAGTAGCACTTGATCAATAAGCTACTCATCTGATGGTGTCTGGGATAGCTCTGTCAAATGAAAACTGGACATAAAACCAATCAACCTGCCAAAATGAACTACAGATTGCTACGCTCACTGGAGGTTTACTGACAGGACAGACCTTGGAGGTGGATGACATGATGGTAAGAAGGAGGCTGGATATCCTCTGTATTCAAGAGATCAGATGGAAGGATAGTGCTTCAAAGCCACTTGGATTTAAATCCAGAGAACAGGTGTGGGAATTCATGTGAGGGGAAAGGCTTCATAAGACAGTGCGGGTTGTCATCAAAATTATTGACAGACTCATGGCAATCAGACTCCAGTGTAATGATAGAGCTGTATTCATAATCTCAGCCTATGCCCCACAGCAGGGTTGTGATAGTGAGAGAAAGAGTGCATTTCAGTAGCAGTTGCAGGACATACTGGATAAGGTAGGATAACACGAGTTGCTGATGATAATGAAGGACCTAAAGGCACAAATCAGGATAAACAGAACAGGATATGAGGACTGCCTGTGCCCACATGCGTGGGGCAGCAGGAAGAAAGAAGGAGACGGCATTCTAAATGTCTCTCTGGCAAATGGTTTGATATTGGCCAACACATGGTTCAGAATCAATGATAGCAAAGTCATTCCCAGTGAAACAGTTGTCCCACAGCATAAACCACTGATGGCTACAATCAGTGGCAAGCAGTGGTTAGAGAAGGCTCTAAAGTCAACAGAGACTAGGCTGAAGACCTGGAAGTTAACAGGAGAGAAAGCATGAGAGTTTAAGGAAATACTCAGGGCTGTAGCACTTCAGAAAGAAGAGGAAATAATCAGAGATGAAGAAGAATGCCAACACCTCAAAGTAGCACATGTGAGGACTATTGAACTGATATGCAGCCAAGCCAGGTATGGAAGTAAAGTACATAAGGAAAGCTGGTGCTCGAATACAGAATTCCAGGAAGTCATCAAAAGAAAGAAGAAGTACAGGGAAAAGCTGGAGATAGAAAAGATGGACTAGACTAGGAAGGAGTACTGGTTGGCTAACAAAAAAACTAAAAAAGGAGTTGTACTAGCAAAGAACAAGGCATCAAAGGCACTCTGCCAGCTTCTGGAAAGTAGATCAGTAGATGGCACAAAGAAACTATATCAGGTTACAAGGCAAAAACATAAAGATAAAGAAGATAGTCAGACACCCTTTGTAAGGGATGCGAGCAACAAACTGCTCACCAATCCACAGGACATCAAAGGCAGCTGGAAGGAGTACTTCCAGCAGCTTCTGAATGAAGAAAACACCACAGAAGCTGTACAGCCCCAGAAACAGCCTATAATGAAAAAAGAACAGGAGTCTGCACTAGAAGAAGTAAGAACAGCAGTAAGGAAAATGTAGTCAAGGAACACATCAGGCTCAGATAACTTTATGATCAACTATGATCAAGATGTTGGGTGATATAAGGAAGAAATGGCTGCTGCGGGTGCTCATAACAGTATGTAGAGAAAGGTCCAAGATGACTGGACAATAAACATTATAGTGCAAGTGTACGAGAACAAAGGGGGACATTCACAACTTTAGGCACTATTGCGGTATCAAACTCCTGTTACACTGCTTGACAGTTCTGAAAAGAGTGATTGATAAATGTCCAGCTTTCATTTGACAGAGCTATCCCAGGCACCATCAGACCAGTAGCCTATTGATCAAGAGCTACTGGGTTTTATGGTGAACACACAGTGTAGGAATGTAAGACAGAAGATGAGCAGTTTGGGTTCAGATCAGGATGTATCACAATCAACCTGATGGTTGCAGTGAAACAGATAGTTGAGAAGAAGCTAGAGATGAGGAAGGAGTCCAACTGAGCACTCAGACGGAGAAAGCATATGATAAGGTCCCAAGAAAGCTGATTTGGGCAGAACTGCTGTAGTTCAAAATCCAAGAAACATTGGTAGAATGAATGCAGGCTTTGTACAAGAACTCAATGACACAAGTACAAACAGTGTTTGGACTCACAGAGGGGTTTCCAGTGGGACAGGGTCGGCACCAGGGTTCATCTCTGAGCTGTTCATACTGGTGGTGGACTACATCAGCAAACAAGTCAGAGGGGACATATCAACAAAGTTGCTGTATGCAGATTATGTGGTATTACAGGCAGACTCTAAACAAGAACTTCAGAAAAGATAGGGGAATGGAATGCAAAACTGAAGGCACATAGGTTAAAACACAGTATAGATAAGACAGTTGTAATGGCAGCAAAAGGGAGACATCAGAAGAAACTGAGAACTGAGATAGTAGGGGAAAATAGTGGAGCAAGTTAACAGCTTCAAGTAGCTGGGGGATGTAGTTGAGGAAAAGGGAAGTCTAAATGAGGAGGTCAAAGCTAGAATTGGAAGGCTGCATCCAACTGGCACAAAGTGCTGGGTGTAGTGTATGCCAGAACAATGCCAAGGAAGCTGAAAAGTAAGGTGTTCAAACAGTGGTGTGACCAGTACTACTGTAGGGTACAGAGACCTGGGCAGTGAAGACAGAGAAGTTGAGGAAGCTAGAGGTGAAGGAGATGGAGTGCCTGAAATGAGTGATAGGATCCACATCGTGGGGCAGATTAAGAAAGGTCAAAGAGAACAGATTATGGTGGCTCAGACACATGTGCTGGAAACTGGAAGCCAATCTGGTGAAGAAGATCTGGGACAGTTAGGAAGAAGGTAAAAGGAAAAGTGGTGCCCAGCAAAGAGATGGATAGATTGTGTGAGAGAAAGCCTCCAACAGTCAGGCATGACTGTTGAAAGAAGGCAGGAGAGTGGCATTGAATTAAGAGAGATGGCAACAACTGACATGGTACCCTGAATCCATGTAGAAAATGGGAAAAAAGGAGTTGATGATAATGACTTAACTTCAGTGAAGCAATGTGTACAATTTTATAAAATTTACAATGCAACAGCTGGCTTTATACCTTCATTAACTTGAACACTCACACCATCAGTATGACCAGGCTTTAAATAAATAAATTCAGAGTTGCTGGCATTGGGGAAAATTCACTGGTTTTCCTTCACATCTTCATCATTTATCTCTTTGGTATGATAGGCCAAGGCAGCCATTTACATACCACTGCATATAATACTCTTACACCAGGGGAAACTCCACTTCATACAAGTCCTTCACCAGAATGCTTAGCTGGTGGGAATATAGAGAATTCTGCTTCTTCCAGTGTTGTGTTTTACTTTTTTTTTTTTTTTTTGCTAAAAGCATTTTTAAATCCAGTAATGCTTGTTCATGTTTAGCCATTTGCAAAACCCTCTAGTATTCCACATAAGAATATTATTTGAAAATATTTAGCTCTACCTACCAGAGGGTATATAATTATTCCTGAGTTTGTCTTTTAAACTCCTTCAATTTAATATTTGCCATAGAACACATTCCTATGTTCCTTGTTTCCATTCTGCACACCTGTAATGTTCTACTGATACATTAGGAAAAGTTCAATATAATCAGCTCAGTGTGTAAACATAATTATAGAGACATTTCCCAAGCAAGTATTCAGAGTTTTCTGGGATGAGTTGCCTGCATTTGAAGAATATAAAACACCCATCTCTACACAGCTAGCAGGCTTTTCCTTATTATCTTTGTCCCGCCTGTTTCATATTCATAGTTAACAAGAAGTCCAGTTTCCACCAGTAGCTTATATAAGCTACATGCTACTTTCCCTTCCAGGCTATTTATTTTACACATAAATTTATACCCTTGAGGCATAATTGCCTTATTTCGAATTTCATTTATCAATCTGGTGTATTCTTTCCTTATAACCTCTATAGCGGTAAACCTTTTTCCCCACGTGAAACTGCTGTTCACTCCTTGTCCATGTAGTAATTGATGATGCTTCTTCTAGCTGGTCCCAAATTGATCACAAATCACTGTTTCAGGATGCTAGGCTTTCATAAGTAGTTACAAGGTGTAAAACACAAAACACCAAGCTGGATCAGTAGGATAAATCACTCCACAGTTAAATAATGCACCGATTTGTGCCAAATCCAATAAAACCAGTACTGCAGTTTATTGAATCAATATTAAAAACAATTGATAAGCGCTTTCGTCCTGACCACTTCAGAACTTCATCAAATAATAAATTCAATTTCACAATGCATTTTTATAGTACAAATTACTTAATTAAAATGTCACAATCAATTAATACAGTGTTTAGGCTGACACTCCCCCTTAAAGAAAAATGAATATAAAAACCTGTAATATATGTGTAACACATAAAGTCTATATGAAATGAAATAAATATAATATAAAGCCTTCATGGTGATATAATAAACATAAATATAAATGTAAAAATAATGTTTAGAAAATATATAAATAATGAATAAATACCTAAAAACATATTATCTTTCTAGGGCCTTTCTTTTTAAAAGGGAACTGATAGAAATGTATTCATTTAAGCCTGGCCAACTGGATGCATTAAGACTCAGTTGCCAGTAAAGTTCCCTCTTTTCTAGCAAAAGTGACCAAGCACCACCTTGGAGTTCTGTTTTTATATTGTCAATGACAATAAAATAAAATAAAATGAAAGGAATGTCCTGTGTTTCCCATTATATGCTTTCTGAGTGCATTAGTGTGTTTTTTTTATTTTATGTAAACAAAACAGTGTAAGAAATGTCTCTGTGTGGAAGATTTTCAGTACATATATCTCTAGTTAATCACTGTATATTAATCAGATCAGACAATAGTAGTAAAAGTAGCGAACTTAAACTTGTCTTAAGTAAAAAAAAAATAAATAAATAAATAAAAAATGTATAATTGTACAGCATTACTAAGTATTCGAAAGTAATCCAAGAAAGGCAGGCAGTCTGTTTCCAGTCGAAAATCCTTTATTAAGTACACAGACAAGCGATGCAAGTAAAACAAAAATAGAGTAATAATTTCCTCACAAGCTTTCTAAATATATATATACTTTTTATCAGACATGGGAGTGGTTTATTGTGCTGTAAAACAAAATGTTATTGGTACACATGTTAACATTTTCTATTTCCCATCCACTCATCAAGATTTCTCTTGAAAAGGGCCAGTGAGGTGCTCTGCTTGACATGTATGGGAAGTCTTTTCCAGACCATGGGCAGTCTTCGGGTCATGAACCTGTCCCTCCAGCATGTGCTGTTGATTGTGGTAATGAGGTTGAGGTCCCTGGTGCATGTGGTGTGAAGGGATTGGGATTTCTTTAGCTGTAACATTTCTAACAGGGCTGGGTCAGACATTGCTTTGTAAGCCAAGCAGAGATTGCCTCTTAACAGATAATATGAGGCAGAGACAAGATGGAGTTTTTTTGAGTCTGTCCATGTAGGCATGTGTTTTAGGCCTAGGATCTTCTTCATGAGGTACTTTTGTGGCCTTTCCAGCAGTTGCAGGTGTTTAGTGAGGTACATGCCAAATGGGGCATTTTACTCAGGGATTGGTCTAATGAGGGAAGAGTAGAGAAAGATAAGGAGCTCTTTTAGAGAGAGATAACAAGCTCTTTTAGAGAGAGATAATGAGCTCTTTGTTCCTGGATGCAAAACCCTTGGTAATGAGATGTGCCACATAGGATTTTCTGACCACAGTGGCAATGTGGTGGTCGAAGGAGAGGTTGATGTCAACCTGTGTCCCCAGATCTCTCATAACGCCTTCAGTGTTCATTGGACTAGTATCAGTGTTGTAATTAGTAGGAAGTGAATTTTTCCCAAAGGGAATGACAATGCATTTTTTGGCATTAAGCTTAAAGCCATGGTTTCGACATCAGTCGTTGGTCTCAGTGAGGCTTTTTTGTAGGATGTATACATCACTTGGGGAGTTAATAATGACTCCCAGCTTGCAATCGTCAGTGAACTTGGTCGGCCAGAGTCCCTCCATGTTGACCTGGACTTCTGAGAAGTAGATGCCAAACAGGAGAGGACCCAGGACCGATCCCTGTGGGACTCCACTCATAACTGGTCGGCAGTCTGACTTGGAGTATGCTACTTTCACACTGCGGGTTCTATTCTGTGAGCCAGTTTGCAACCCACCTAGTGATATAGGGGTTGATGCCTAGTTTGGTGAGTCTATCAATAATTCCTGAGTGGGGAATGGTG
The DNA here is from genome assembly GCF_019279795.1 of Protopterus annectens. Lineage (NCBI taxonomy): Eukaryota > Metazoa > Chordata > Ceratodontiformes > Protopteridae > Protopterus > Protopterus annectens. The sequence goes on from NC_056740.1 coordinate 376,522,452, forward strand.
TCAAAGGCCTAGGCCAGATCGAGGTAGGCTGTATGAACTGTCTTGCCCTTATTCACAGCTCTGGTGACTGAGTCAAAGAAGTCCACCAGGTTGAGCAGGCATGAGCTACCCTTCACAGAACCAAACTGCGTGGGATCCAGAGTTTGGAGATTCCCTATAGCCTTGTTAATTAGGTCCATGATGATGCACTTCATAGCCTTACATATCAGACTCATCAGGCTAATGGGGTGATAATTCCCAGGGTCTGTAGTCGCTCCCCCTTTATGGAGAGGGATGACTGTAACAGTGCGACATTCTGTAGGGACAATACCTGAGGTGAGGCTGTTATTGAACAGGGCACACAGGTGTGGTTCCAGTTCACTTTGTAGTTCATGTAGAGCACAGCCAAGGATATTGTCGGGTCCCATGGAAGCTGTATCCTTGGCCTTGGACAATGCAGCTTTAACCTGTGCTGCAGTAATGCTGGGTGCCTGGTATTCTTCCGGTATTGTGATTCGTCCTTTGGGGGGGGGGAGTAAAGTTGGCACTGAATCTGTTGGCCAGTATGTTGGCAGTATCTGTTGACTCAGTATAGGAGGTACCATTGTGCAGTAACTCAGAGCAAATCTGGGTATTGCCATGGAGATTCTTGATATAACTCTAGAAGGCTTTGTGGTTGTTTTTAGTGTCTGCCACAATTCTGCTTTCATAGCTAGCTTTAGAGGTTTTGATGAGGGATCTCAACTTTTTGTTGAGGCTAATAAGAGAGTTTTTTTCAGTCTTGGGACTTCACCTTTTTCTGCAATAGTTTATTCCTTCTGTTGTAGAGTTTGTTAGTGGCAGGGGACCACCATACTGGCTTCCTGTTTTTGGAGGAGAGCATCTTGGTTCTGTTGGGTATGGCTAGGTCCATGCATTTATGTACATGTTCATACAGTGCATTAGTGTATGATTTGGTGGTCATGCACCTATTTTCCATTTGCATGGGTGCCGTGAAGTTAGCCACCTCTGTTTTTAGGAGTCCAAAGTCAGCTTTGGAGAAGTTTTTCATGGTGGTTACCTTTGCTGGTGATGTGGGTGAGATGTGGATTTCCATGGTAATTGGTTTGTGGTTGGATCTAACCAGGGAGGAATTGACTATTGGTGTTGAGTAACGGTTGCCCATGTTAGACATAACCAAGTCAAGGATGTTGCTTCCTTTAGTGGGGCTAAGAATGAGCTGGTCCAGCGCATTGGAATTAATGAATTCCAGGAAGCGCTGGACAAGTGTATTGGTGCATGAGTAGTTTTCCCAGTTGATGGAGGGTAGTTGAAGTCACCCAGTATGAGAGTGTTGGGTTGGACCCTAATAGTTTCCATGGTGCTTAGGAACATGGAATAAGAGTCTTGGGACATGGTTGGGGACCTATAGCAGGCTACAACCTGAATCGCTGTCTTACCCAGTTAGTTGTACCTGAGGTATCTCTGATGCATTATGATGGGCTACTAGTCTGGAGGTGTGCATATCCTTTATGAATATGGAGACGCAACTGCCCTTGGAGCTTTGGTCCATGTTCTGAGGCTGAAAGGTGTGGAATGAGTTATAGCCTGGCAGCACATGGGTGATTTCTGCTGCTTTAAACCAGGTCTCCATTACAGCACAAATGTCAATGTTCTCCATTTTGAAGAGTGCTTCGAGCGAGTGCATCCGGAGATTTAGACTTCTAACATTGAGCAGCATGACCCTTGGATTGCATTTATTTATAGCTGTTACGGTGGTAATTTGGTCTTTGGAACACCGCCTAAAAAGGCACTATAGGGGTGACAAGAGCCTTAGCCAGTATCTGCAAACCTGGGGGTGACAGATGCAGACCATCTCTGGCAAGGCATCGAGGTCTGTCAATCATGTCATCCCAAGCAGACAAATACCGGATCCCCTTAGAATGACACCAGAAACTTAGCCAATTGTTGAAGTCAATCATTTTCTGCTTGTACTGCAGTATCATTCTGGGTGATGGTAAGATGCTGCTCAGGGCTAGGGTTATACCTGCCTGGGCCACATAATCCGAGAGCTCCTCCATGTACCTGTAGAAAAGCACTGGAAACCAGCTGGTCCACTCAACAGAAGTTTAAAGTTCTGTTGAGTAGACCAGCCAGTTTCGGGTGCCTTTCTACAGGTTATTAGTAACTTGTGGGCATTTTCAGCTCCTCCATGTCTCTTTTCATGTAGTTCAGGGAGGTGCATCTCAGGTCATTCACACTCACATGGACAATGACAGAGTCATACTTGTACTTGTTGTGGAGTGATCTGATGTATGTATGTGCATAAGATGAAGGTTTTAGCCCCTTAGGTGGTAAGCATGTGTGCTATCAGTTGCTTCTTGACCAGTGTGATGGTGTATTGTGCATGCCTATATCTGCCTACACCCACAGCAGCTGCTGGTTCCCCCAATAACTCCTCACCATCATGTGGCTGTGGTGACCTTGCCAGTGGTGATTGGATGTGTTCCTCTTCCCCTTGTTGTCCCTGCTGAAGCTGTTTTCTCAGGATAACATTATGAAGCATGGCACAGACAGTTAAGATTTCAGCATACATATGGGGATTGTACTGCTGGATTTTCCTAGATGTATCTCGGCGCCAGAACCATGACGTCAGCAGCTGAAACACATGCTCTATAATATTTCTTGTTTGATCGTGTGCCTCATTATAGCATTCTTCAGTTGGTTCATAGGTTCATAGGTTCATACTAGGCTATCTGCCCTAGGGCATTTATAAGCCCAGCCAGAGTGTGTTTGGCTTTCGCCACCCATTTTAAATTAATTTTGCTATGCCCTTTTTCGAGGTTAGTATACTGTGCCTCTGTCTAACAGTGACACAGAAGTGATACCCGGGGTAAACCTACCATCTCCCATCCACTCATCAAGATTCCTCTTGAAGAGAGTCAATGAGGGACTCTGCCTAACCTGGACTGGGATTTTATTCCAGAGTGAAGGGAGCCTCTGGGTTATGAATCTGTCCCACCAGCATGTCCTATTTATTTCAGTGCTGAGGTTCAAGTCTCTCGAGCGCGTAGCTCAATGGGATTTGGATTTTGTGAGGTGCAGCATGTCCATTAATTTCGGGTTGGACATGGCTTTATACGTCAGGCACAGATCGCCTCTGAGCAGGCGGTATGCCACTGAGTAGAGCTGGAGTTTCTTTAACCGGGCAGCATATGGCATCTGTTTGAGCCCTTTGATCCTCTTGGTGAGGTACTTTTGGGGTCTTTCCAGTTGCTGCAGGTGTCTGGTAAGGTACATCCCAAAAGGGGCATTGTACTCAATTATGGGCCTGATGAGGGATGAGTAAAGAGGCACGATGACCTCCCCTGATCTAGATGTGAATCCCTTCATGATTAGGTGGGCTATATAAAATGTTTTTCTAACCACTTTGGTCACGTGGTTGTCAAATGAGAGATTGCTATCAACTTGGGTCCCCAGATCCCTAATTACTTCTTCTATACTTAATGGATTACCACCTATGTGGTAATTTGTGGGCACTTTGTTTTTGCCAAAGGGGATGACTATACACTTTTTGGCATTTAGCTTGAGGCCATGGCTCTGGCACCAGTTGTCTGTTTCTATGAGGCCCTTTTGGAGGATGCTTGTGTCAGCTGGAGAGTCGATTATGGCACCCAGTTTGCAGTCATCTGTGAACTTGGTCAGCCGTAGTCCTTCCGTGTTGGCCTGTACCTCCGAGAAATATATACCGAACAAGAGAGGTCCCAGGAGTGAGCCTTGTGGGATGCCACTTGTAACTGGTTTGGAGTCTGACATGGCTCCAGCAATTCTAACCTTGTGGGTTCTGTTCTTGAGCCAGTTTGCAACCCATCTAGTGACATAGGGGTTTATATTTAAGCTGGTGAGCTTATCTATAATGCCCGAGTGGGGTATTGTATTGAAGGCTTTTGCGATGTCCAGGTAGGCTGTGTGGACCACCTTCCCCTTGTCAATGGCCTTGGTGACTGTTTCAAAGAAATTGATCAGGTTTAAGAGGCAGGATCTGCCCTTAACAAAGCCGAACTGGGTAGGATCCAGTGTCTGTAGGTCCCCAATATCTTTATTTATGAGGTCCATGATGATCCTTTCCATAGCTTTGCAGACCAAGCTAGTCAGGCTTATGGGGCGATAGTTTCCAGGATCCGTTGAGGCACCACCTTTGTGGAGAGGGACCACTGTTGCTGTATGCCACTCTTTGGGTACATATCCTGTAGTAAGGCTGAGACTGAACAGTAGTTTTATGTTTGGGTTTAGCTCTTCTTGGAGTTCATGTAGGACGCAGCCCGGGACACCGCCTGGTCCCATTGATGCTGTGTTTTTGCTTTGGAGAGGGCAGCTCTTACCTGAGCATCTGAGATGTCAGGGGCAGCACTCTGCTGGGATAGATATTTGCCCTTTGGTGGGGAGTTTGCACTGAACCTGTCAGGTAAATGTTGGCAATGTCTGTGGGTTCAGTGTATTTTTTGTCATTTTGGACTAATTCTGAGCATATCTGGGAATTCCCACCCAGGTTCCTAACATAACTAAAGAAAGCCTTGTGATTATCCTTAGTGTCCTGTGCAATTTTTCTCTCGAAGCTGGCCTTAGACGATTTTATGAGTGCCAGTAGTTTTTTGCTAATACTGATCAGAGATGCCTTCCCTTTTTGGGATTTTGCTCTATCATGTAGTAGCTTCCTCCTTCTGTTGTATAGTTTGTTTATGGCTGGGGTCCACCAGACAGGATGTCTGCCTTTGGAGGATTGGGTCTTGGTTTTATTTGGGATTGCATGATCCATGCATTCCTGAAGGTGTTCATAGAATGAGTTTATGAAGGATTCTGTGGTCTGGGCCGTATTTTCCACAGGCCCGGGGGCTTTGAAGGATTCCACCTCGGTTTTGAGGAGTGCGAAATTTGCTTTAGAGATGTTTTTCACTGTGGTTTTCTGGGCAGAGGGTGGGGTCGGGATGTGAATATCCAGTGAGATTAGTTTATGGTGTGATCTTACCAGTGAGGGATACACTTCTGGTCTGGAGCATAGAGTCCCCATGTTGGTGATGATCAGGTCCAGTATGTTTTCCCCTCTTGTGGGAGTGGTAACAAGTTGTTCCATAGCATTTGAGTTTATAAATTCTAGGAACCTTTGGGCTAAGGTGTTGGAGCTAGAGTAATGCTCCCAGTCTTTTTTTTGGGTAGTTGAAGTCGCCCAATATAATGGTGTTTGGAGAGACCTTCATATTTTCCAGTGTTCTCAGGAAGGCCGAGTGGGGTTCCTGGGTTTGAAAGGGTGGTCTGTAGCAGGCTATAAACTGGAAGGCAGTTTTACCCACTGTTAGTTGCACATGGATAGTCTCTGATGCTTCGTGCTGTGCCACCAACCTGGAGGTGTGGGTATCTTTGATGAATATTGGTACTCCCCCTCCTTTTGTGGTTCAGTCCAAGTTTTGGGGCCAAAAAGCATGGCATGAGGTATAACCTGGTAGTGCTGGGGTGCTCTCGGGAGCCTTGAACCAGGTTTCTGTTACTGCACAGATATCAATGTTCCCCATGCTAAGGAGAGTTTCGAGTGCGTGCATCTTAAGGTTTAGACTTCTGGCGTTGAGTAGCATTACTCTTAGTTTCTTATCCCTTGTGATACCTATGGAGGTGGGTTTGTCTTTTGAGCCTTGCCTAAAAAAGGCACTATGGGGGTAGCAAGAGCCTTTGCCAATATCCGGAAGCCCAGGGGTGACAGGTGCAAGCCATCCCTAGCGAAGCATCGTGGCTTGTCGAGCATGTCATCCCAGGCTGACAGGCATTGGATCCCCTTTGAATGACACCAATACGTAAGCCAATTGTTGAAATTGATCATCTTGTCTTCATATTGTGGCATCATTCTTGGTGAGGGTAAGATGCTACTCAAGGTCAGGGTCATACCGGCCTGGGCTACATGCTCAGAGAGCTCCTCTATGTCTCTTTTCATGTATTCCAGGGAGGTATGTCTCAGGTCATTCACACCAGCATGGACAATGACTGAGTCATATTTTTACTTGCCTTGGAGTGACCGGAGTGCTTGTGTTATGTGGTGGATCCTAGCGCCTGACAGGCAGCTCACAGTGACCTTCTCCTTGTTCAGCCTGGTGAGCGGGACGTCAGTGTGCCTGACGATAGAGTCACCTATTACAAGTGTATCAGGTGTGTTGTTTAGCCTTAAGGGCTGTGACTGTTTGGCACACTGGCTTTGTGAGCTATGTGTTGCACGTGTTTTGTTTTGGGGTAGCGGCTGCTTGGGTGTCTGCTTTGGAGGTCTCTGCTGCTTAGGCAGATTTTTATTTAGAGCCTCCGAGTATGTTTTTGTGTGTTTATGTGTTTGGTTTGCTGTCGTGGTAGGTCTATGTGAGACTGGAATTGTAGTGAGTGTGGTTTCCTTCTTCTCCTGACTGGTTACGCCAGTACTGATTTGAGAGAGCTTAGCCTCCAGTTTGGCTATATGGTTGCATCTCTCACATGTGTTGGAATTTGTTGGGAGGAGGAGAGGGTTGTCTGTGTACATGAGGCAGTTGTAACATTGCCTCAAGATTCCCAGATTCACCAGCTGGACCAGAGAGGAGATTGACAACTGTCCTTTGGACATGCTAGAATAGTATTGGGAATTCCTTTATAATTGAAAAAAAGGGCCAATGGGGAACAAGGTACTCAAGGGGAGTTTGTGAGGGTGTAGTGCTTTTAATTTTTTAGTGCTGACTTAGTGAGCAAGTGCCAGGTAACTTAAATGCAATGTGTTACAGGTAACTTAAATGCAAAAACGACAAACAGTAACTTTCTTTCAAGTGAAACAAGGAAATAAGTACAGTAAGCAATGCAGATATCACTAGGGATCCACAGAAGCGCTGAAAAGCTGCGTTTAAGTTGGAATTAGCATTTCAGGGAAATAACAAGCAAACAAGCAACAAGCATACAAACAAAGCTAGATTCAGCAGGCCTGGATCTAGTCTATGCTACAGCAAACAAGGTGTACCAATTTCAGTAAGAAACAGTTCAAATATGCAGGCACTATAAGCCTTTAACCAGAAATTTGCAGCTGAGAAGGGCAGAGTCCAGCCTCTCCTCCCACAATAGTGCAGACCACGAACCTTTTTAATGTAAAATAACTGGTCTGAAGCCCAAGTGCTTAAACCAGAACTAATACACTTTTAGAATAACAGACACTGAGCCCTCAATCAGCAGCTCCCAACTTAGAAGGATGTAAGCTACCTGTCCTGCCACCACAGTGCAGGTCACAAACCTTCCTAATGTAAAACAACTGGTCTGAAGCCGAAGTGCTTAATCCAAAAGACTTAGAATGTTGGCTACATTTTAATCAAGTTACTACCAAGCAGTAATAAATACAATTTAATATTTTAAAGAATGCCTGGATTAGTGCTCAAGTTATACAAACAAAGCTAGATTCAGCAGGCCTGGATCTAGTCTATGCTACAGCAAACAAGGTGTACCAATTTCAGTAAGAAGCAGTTCAAATATGCAGGCACTATAAGCCTTTAACCAGAAATTCCCAGCTCAGAAGGGCAGAGTCCAGCCTCTCCTCCCACAAGAGTGCAGACCACGAACCCTCTTAATGTAAAATAACTGGCCTGAAGCCCAAGTGCTTAAACCAGAATTAATACACTTTCAGAATAACAGACACTGAGCCCTCAATCAGCAGTTCCAACTTAGAAGGATGTAAGCTACCTGTTCTGCCACTACAGTGCAGACCACAAACCTTCTTAATGTAAAACAACTGGTCTGAAGCCCAAGTGCTTAAACTAAAAGGCTTAGAATGAGTTACACCAAGCAGTAATAAATACAATTGAGTACTTTTAAGATGACGCAAAAGCAAAATAAAGTAGAAAGAAACACAAATACAGTAAAAGCAGATAATTATTTTTTTTTTTTAAGTGGAAAGAGAGAAAGGAAAGAGAGAAAGGAGTAGCAGAAACTAAGCTGATTGGCCTTCTCAAATGTTCTCCCTGTACTGGGTAGAATGAGTTATGACACTAGACTGGGAGGAGGGTCCCAGATCAAATTTACACTAGGGGCGGGCAACTATAAAAACACTATACCAACAGAGAGGGAAGGTGGGAAACAAACTGCAGAAATGTTTCTCACAGCTGAAAAGCAGCAGTGAGCCTTTAAATGAAAGTTTTAAACAGCTAAAGGAGCTTAAAAGCAGCAGTGAGCCTTTAAATGAAAGTTTTAAACAGCTAAAGGAGCCTCTAGAAAAAAGAGTTTAACTACAACAAGTTATCAGAAACAAACAATCCAACAGATGCTTAATAAAAGTGGACAGTTGCCAGTTAATACCTCACACACAGTGAAACTAGCTAGAAAAATACACAGTTCACAAAGTGCTATAAATAACAAAAAAATAAAGAACAAAATAAACAAAAAACAGGATACTTAATGTTATATATTATAGCTCCGAGTTTCCTCAGTGTCCTTTCTTCGATCAAGCTCAGTGTGAAATGGCAGAACACTCACAAATGAAGTTCTTAGGTAACTGAAAGTTGAAACCTGAGACAGTTTTAGAGAAAGAAATCTCAAAAGAACCAATGAGGTGCTTAGTCTAAGCTGTAGTCTAGGTGACCTCAGTCAGCCAATGACCTCAAACAATTCTCTCTCACTGAAATGCCTGATGGCTGTGGCTAAACCAAGATGCCCCTGAATATGTGCTCAGACACACAGCCTCCACAAACACTAGGCCCAAATACAAGCCTGAATATGGAAATGCTACAAATATCCCCACTATTTAGAACAAACTGCAGAAATGTTTCTCACAGCTGAAAAGCAGCAGTGAGCCTTTAAATGAAAGTTTTAAACAGCTAAAGGAGCCTCTAGAAAAAAGAGTTTAACTGCAACAAGTTATCAGAAACAAACAACCCAACAAATGCTTAATAAAAGTGGACAATTTCCAGTTAATACCTCACACACAGTGAAACTAGCTAGAAAAATACACAGTACACAAAGTGCTATAAATAACAAAGAAATAAAGAACAAAATAAACAAAAACAGGATACTTAATGTTATATATTATAGCTCCGAGTTTCCTCAGTGTCCTTCCTTCGATCAAGCTCAGTGTGAAATGGCAGAACACTCACAAATGAACTTCTTAGGTAACAGAAAGTTGAAATCTGAGACAGTTTTTCAGAAAGAAATCTCAAAAGAACCAATGAGGTGCTTAGTCTAAGCTGTAGTCCAGGTGACCTCAGTCAGCCAATGACCTCAAACAATTCTCTCTCACTGAAATGCCTGATGGCTTTGGCTAAACCAAGATGTCCCTGAATATGTGCTCAGACACACAGCCTCCACAAACACTAGGCCCAAATACAAGCCTGAATATGTAAATGCTACAAATAGCCCCACTACTTAGAACAAACTGTAGAAATGTTTCTCACAGCTGAAAAGCAGCAGTGAGCCTTTAAATGATAGTTTTAAACAGCTAAAGGAGCCTCTAGAAAAAAGAGTTTAACTGCAACAAGTTATCAGAAACAAACAACCCAACAGATGCTTAATAAAAGTGGACAATTTCCAGTTAATACCTCACACACAGTGAAACTAGCTAGAAAAATACACAGTACACAAAGTGCTATAAATAAAGAAATAAAGAACAAAATAAACAAAAAAACAGGATACTTAATGTAATATATTATAGCTCCGAGTTTCCTCAGTGTCCTTCCTTCGATCAAGCTCAGTGTGAAATGGCAGAACACTCACAAATGAACTTCTTAGGTAACAGAAAGTTGAAACCTGAGACAGTTTTTCAGAAAGAAATCTCAAAAGAACCAATGAGGTGCTTAGTCTAAGCTGTAGTCCAGGTGACCTCAGTCAGCCAATGACCTCAAACATTTCTCTCTCACTAAAATGCCCGATGGCTTTGGCTAAACCAAGATGTCCCTGAATATGTGCTCAGACACACAGCCTCCACAAACACTAGGCCCAAATACAAGCCTGAATATGGAAATGCTACAAATATCCCCACTATTTAGAACAAACTGCAGAAATGTTTCTCACAGCTGAAAAGCAGCAGTGAGCCTTTAAATGAAAGTTTTAAACAGCTAAAGGAGCCTCTAGAAAAAAGAGTTTAACTGTAACAAGTTATCAGAAACAAACAACCCAACAAATGCTTAACAAAAGTGGACAATTTCCAGTTAATACCTCACACACAGTGAAACTAGCTAGAAAAATACACAGTACACAAAGTGCTATAAATAACAAAGAAATAAAGAACAAAATAAACAAAAAACAGGATACTTAATGTTATATATTATAGCTCCGAGTTTCCTCAGTGTCCTTCCTTCGATCAAGCTCAGTGTGAAATGGCAGAACACTCACAAATTAACTTCTTAGGTAACAGAAAGTTGAAATCTGAGACAGTTTTTCAGAAAGAAATCTCAAAAGAACCAATGAGGTGCTTAGTCTAAGCTGTAGTCCAGGTGACCTCAGTCAGCCAATGACCTCAAACAATTCTCTCACTGAAATGCCTGATGGCTTTGGCTAAACCAAGATGTCCCTGAATATGTGCTCAGACACACAGCCTCTGCAAACACTAGGCCCAAATACAACCCTGAATATAGAAATGCTACAAAATCCCCACTACTTAGAACAAACTGCAGAAATGTTTCTCACAGCTGAAAAGCAGCAGTGAGCCTTTAAATGAAAGTTTTAAACAGCTAAAGGAGCCTCTAGAAAAAAGAGTTTAACTGCAACAAGTTATCAGAAACAAACAACCCAACAGATGCGTAATAAAAGTGGACAATTTCCAGTTAATACCTTACACACAGTGAAACTAGCTAGAAAAATACACAGTACACAAAGTGCTATAAATAACACAGAAATAAAGAACAAAATAAACAAAAAACAGGATACTTAATGTTATATATTATAGCTCCGAGTTTCCTCAGTGTCCTTCCTTCGATCAAGCTCAGTGTGAAATGGCAGAACACTCACAAATGAACTTCTTAGGTAACAGAAAGTTGAAACTTGAGACAGTTTTTCAGAAAGAAATCTCAAAAGAACCAATGAGGTGCTTAGTCTAAGCTGTAGTCCAGGTGACCTCAGTCAGCCAATGACCTCAAACAATTCTCTCTCACTGAAATGCCCTATGGCTTTGGCTAAACCAAGATGTCCCTGAATATGTGCTCAGACACACAGCCTCCACAAACACTAGGCCCAAATACAAGCCTGAATATGGAAATGCTACAAATATCCCCACTATTTAGAACAAACTGCAGAAATGTTTCTCACAGCTGAAAAGCAGCAGTGAGCCTTTAAATGAAAGTTTTAAACAGCTAAAGGAGCCTCTAGAAAAAAGAGTTTAACTGCAACAAGTTATCAGAAACAAACAACCCAACAAATGCTTAACAAAAGTGGACAATTTCCAGTTAATACCTCACACACAGTGAAACTAGCTAGAAAAATACACAGTACACAAAGTGCTATAAATAACAAAGAAATAAAGAACAAAATAAACAAGAAAGGTGTGTGTGTGTATTTCTGATTGGTGTCATCAGCCATGGTTCCTGTGCATAACCAGCATCCTCCAGTAAATGATTCTGTGGAATATCTCCCCTAGAAAACATCTCATACATTTGACAGTTGTGCCAGATATGTGAGTCATGATACCTGCCTGGGTTGCCAACACACACATTCAGGATGATTCCCTTAGCATTACACATGATCTGGCATTTAATGGCATGGGAGACCTTTCTATTTATGTGCACCCTTCTCTGTTCCCCAGGTGATGCTTTGATTTCTACATGTGTACAGTCTATCGCACCAAGAACTTCAGTGTGGTGTGCACGGTAGAATTCCTCCATAGTTCGGACTCTGTCCTCATGTGTATGGGGAACATATATGTAGTCAGTGGCATGTTGTAGCATAGCATTCAGGAACTGATGGAGGATCCTGGATGATGATGCCTGTGACACCCCCAGTACATCTCCTGTTGGTCTCTGGAAGGTTCCTGTAGCTAAGATTTTAGGTGCTACACATACCTTAGTCTTCACTGGTATTGGTTCCACTCAGTTTGTCCTTGCTTTCAATTGAGGATGATGGAGGTTGCAAAGTTCCTGTAGTGTGTCTCTATCCACCCTGTAGTGCTCTACAATTTCCACCTCATGCAGATTGTGAAAAGTTAAATAGGGTCTAAACACCCTTCTCCTTCTTGGCTGTGGTCTATTAGCAGCAGCAGCAGCATAGACTTGAGGCTGTTGAACACACACATGAATAACAGCAACAAAGCGCCTAACATTCTTTCTGTGTAGACCAGATTCTGTGACTGTATTCCAATTGGTTTTTGAATTCACAGGGAAAACCTATACTGAATTTACATGGTTGCTTTATAGTTTGTTGAATAGCTCCCCCATCTTGGATTGGTTGATTAGCATACAATTCAGCTACTTATGCTGTAATTCTACAGTGTTTATCATGTTTGTGCAGCTCTACACATCATGAAGAGGCGCTTACTGAATACAAAACTGTGCACTATCGTGTGCGCATTGCACTGCGACGTGCACATGGTATTAACGGGTCGTGTAGGCTTTACTGAATCTGCACCAGAGTCTAACAGTAAACATTAGTAATTTCATTAGGACAAATCTTCCCATAAGTTTCTGATATATTCAACAGTATAAGACCACAAACACGGAAACTATTAAAAGAACAGATATGCAGACTCCTCCTAGGGTTAGTAAATAAGTTTTATTTATACATATATTTTTCTACATAATATTTTTAAGACAATGTTTTTATCCTCAAAGGGTTTGTCTATGGATATGGTTTATACGATGAATGTTTTTGCTTTAAATTGGAATGTCTTTTTAAATGGCGTTGTTTGGAGCACGCAATGACGTGGTTTTAAAAGCTTGATTTGGCGGTTTTTCAAATTACCTCTGAAGAAGCTGTAGCAGTGTCTCCAGTGAAAACGCCTTTATTACTGTTTTGCATTAATAAACTTGGCGTTAAGGTTTTGTCTCTTGCCGAGTTTTTTATTTTCGTAAGTCCGCTTTTTATTGGTGTTGGCTGGTACTGGCTGTGTGCTGTTTATGCACAGCTTGGATTTTCAGAAGGCTTGCATTTCGAGGAGTCTGCATATCTGATATATTCAACAGTACCAGCATCTCCTGCTTGCATTTATCAATATCCATAATGACTACTCTCCTCTCTTATAAGTTTTCATTAAGTAAAAATTCACCCTCACTTATACGATTTCATTCAGTGCATGTTCAAAGACCATAACTCGCTTAGTGCTATTCTTTCTTCATTATGCAAAATGAATATGTCTTTTGAAAAGGGTTTGTGTAACATCACCCTAATATCAGTTTTACAGCATTTTTAAAGGAAGTCACTGGATTTAAAAGAGGGTGTTGCTGCTACTCTCATCATTCCATTACTCACCTGGGAAAACATGTTAATGGTTTTATCTTGCATAAGCATGTTTAAATTTAACATCTGTGTAAATAGTTTTAAATCAACTAAACTAATTGCTTGGAATAAAACTAAAACCTATACTGAAAACATACAAATGCCGATGCAAAAAATACCCCAAATTGTACATTTTGAATGTACCATGATTACAATATCTGCTTATCTGCAACTGCCTCTCCTGTTGCCAAATTTGTCTTCTGCAGGATCAATCCCATTAGGAAATGTCAGTAGTTGTGAACCATGAGGGACATACCTTACACACACACACACACACACACACACACACACACACACACACACACACACACACACACACACACACACACACACACACACACACACACTCTCTTCATATATAGACTCTGTCCATGGTCACCTTAAGCTTTTTTTCTCAAACTCCTTAATCATTAGTGCCAAATTCTTACCACTGTTCACTGTTTTCTCATTGTTAATGTATTCTCTAAAAGGATTTATCTGCTTTTCCAATATTGTTTGGAATCCACTAATGCTTCTAGATAGGAGTTTGTAAGGTGTTCTCTAATCTTCTAAAGTTGATATGATAGCACAGCTCCACCTCTGTTATTGGCATTTTCAGCACCTTTTTGCTTAGTTGAGACACTATAAGTTCCTGAGACTGTACAACCTGTGGCCATCAATTGTTTATCAAGGAATGGATGTAAAGAAAATGGCATGGAATTATATGCTTTCATTGACTCCATCAAAATAAACAATGAAAACAAAACGTTCTTGTCTCTCTAACCAAAAACTGAAACACATTCTACTTTTGTAATTCAATATTAGGTGATCTCCAATGCAAGAACATTTTTTGTACTTTTTCTCAGCGTACAGAGAGCTTGCACAAAGCATTATTAAAATATTTGTTTTAATAGAATAAATATGCTCAAAACTATACTGTGACAGCTTCTGTGTGCACATCTCTGTGTAGATTCTGGAATTTTGTAATATACGTTTTGGGAATGTTATTTAAACCAGTGGAAAGTTTAATTAATTGTTTCAATAAAATCTCCTTAAGTAAGATGAAAGTGGAAAACCAGTGTCACTTATTCAAAGAAACATTTCTTGATCATGTATTCTGTCAGCTGCAGGCATGTTGGGTTTATTAATTATTTTTATTAATACAATATCACTCTTACAGTGTTTTAAATATTTGTTACTCGGGATTGGCAGATGTGGACACGGAGAACTAACAACAGAGAACATGATGAGTGATGAGCTTAAATTTGGACACTAAGAAGAGACAAAAAGATGTTATGTTTAATTCAAAGACAAATCAACTTTAATAAGATAGCACTGCAGGCAGTAAACAGAGTATTTAGTTGATGACCCCAACTAAGTCAATGCTTTTGGTATTCTGTAGCTAGCACAGACATTTGTAAACATGGGGATATAAACTGAATAATATGGATGGAAGACTGAGAAATGTTTCTTTTTTTGAGAAGGAAGCCTTTCCAAAGGGTATCAAAGACAGCCATAACAATGATGACATGAATTCAGTATAGACAGCCCAGAAAGTTCCAGTGTCATGGAAATAAGCAATAGTTAAATGATTTCAAAGGAGGAAGATCATCCCACTAGGATGGAGTCATATTGACTGTTTTTTGTCAGTTTTGGTGTCCAGCCTATCCAGAATTGTGCATTTTGACTTAGCAGGCAAACTTGTTGCAAAAAGTTGGAGGAGTCCATTGCTGATGGTTAGCCTGGATGCCAAAAAAGCCTTCAGTAGAGCAGGTTGGGAATATTTGATATTCCGAGCCAGTGTAACTTTCTTCAGAATTTTACAATATTACTTTAAAACATATGAGGAGGCCTCAGTATGACTAAATGGAGCTCTCAGCCACGTTTTAATTAAGTAAAGAGATAAGACTGGGGCGGTCAACTCTCTCTCCCCTTCTGTTTGCTCTGCATTTGGAACTATCAGCAAGGGAAAATATTGTATTGGGAGGGTTGCTATAGAAAGAAATGGTTTAAATTAGCATTTCAGACAAATGACTTATTGGCATTTTTAAGGCTCACATATAGCCATCTTAAGTCTTTATTTCAAATATTGGAGGACTTTACTCAGCTCTTGGGGTATAATGTGGATGTAACCAAATCTGAAGCTGTTGCAATTCATTATAAGCCTTTATAGACATTGATAGATATGCTGCCACGGTTATGTTAGCATGAATATTTAAAGTACCTAGAGATCTACTTGGCTCTCAGGATGTTGACCGTGCTCAGATGAAGATCTTTAAAATGGTGAAATTAGATTTAGATCAGGTATTCCAGGGCATTCAGATGTTTCTGATCACAAAGCCATTGCATACATTTCAGGCACTGCCACATTTTCCAAGTAAGTCCTTTTCCAGGGTTTAAAGAGTACAATACCTTCTTTTAACTGTGGAAAAAAGAAGCACCTAGATGAACTTGATGTAACATACTGTAACGTATTGCTGCCCTGGGAAGTAGAAGGTTATAGATAGTGCCAATGTTATTTTGTTAATGGAAAGCTTCCCATATGTAGCTGTTTTCTTATTTAGTCACAAAATCAGTATAGCTGATACCAGAGATTTTGATTTTTCTTAATGAGGCTCCAAGAACAATGGAATAGCAGAGAAGGGCAGCAAGACAGCCAGTATTCCGTGAACAATAACAAAAGTACACAAATGGGCTGTAGAGAAGGATTAACAGTAAAACTATTTATGGCAGTTAGCACAGAAGACTAAGTTGCAACTTGTTAATTAGCTGCTTGCTGTTCCAAGGGTACAGGGTTTGAATCTTTCCAAATTAATTTGCCCACTATGTATTCTTGAGAAGGTCACTTAACCAGATAGTGCCTTAGGTTTGGAATTTGGGCTAAGCTCCTTAATGGTCTCCAGGATGATACACCTTGTAACTAGTAAGACAAAATGAAAAACTGGTGCAAAACACAAAACGCCAAGCTGGATCAGTAAGATGAACTACTCCACAGTTAAATAATGCACCAATCTGAGCCAAATCCAATAAAACCAATACTGGAGTTTATTGAATGAATATTCAAAACAATTGATAAGCGCTTTTGCCCTGACCACTTCAGAACTTCATCAGATAATAAATTCAATCTCACAATGCACTTTTATAGTACAAATTACTTAATTAAAAATGTCACAATCAATTAATACAATGTTTAGGCTGACACTTCCCCTTAAAGGAAAATGCATATAAAAACCTGTAATGTATGTGTAGCACATAAAGTCTATATGAAATGAAATAAATATAATATAAAGCTACTTTATAGAGGCACTGGGAGCTAATGGTGGCATGATGCCAGGGTACTTCTATGGGCTAGGCTTATAAAGGCTCCAGGGCCATTGGCGTAGTACACACCTATGAACCTATGAACCTATAAGTACAACCAGGACCATGACCCCATGGCCTGCCACATCAGTGGAAGTAGTGCCACTATGGGAGCATGATCGGGCATGTCCACATTGGCTAACATCAGATGATGTGGCTGACCTACATCCATGTGGATGCCAGCTTCCTCCCTGCTGATGTTTCTTCACAGACACCACCCATTCCAACATGTCATTCACCTGATCCATTGAATAGGCAACATGGTGGAGGCAGTCATGAGTATCAGCCTGTACCACATCTACAGCCTTAATCATTTCCTCAGATGCCCTATTGGAATGTGGCTGCACCTCCATGACAGCCCTAAACATATGTTGAGTAGCACAGAAAGAGATACCAGGATCAAGTGCAGCATGAACAGTACGCCTCCTCCAAGCACACCTAACAACCCCTCCTGCATGGCACCTCACCCAAACATTGGCTATGGCCAGAGTCACTAGGCAATGAAGCCAGAGTAACCATATTATCCTGATCAAGTGTCTCACCCCCCACCTGCCCAATATCGGAGAACTCACTGGAATAGATTTGCATAGGTCTACTGGCTGTGTCCAATGGATTTATAGGGGATGGTTGAATCCCAACATCAGTGTCAGGTTTAATGTCTGCATCCTCCCCCTGCTGTGCCTGTGTTTGGCCACCATAATCATCAGGGACTGCCAATACTCTGACATCAGGTGGTAAGAGTCCTACAGGTCCCCTGTCAGGATCACCTGTGATAATAAGCAACAAACACAGGAAATAGATTAATAACCATACTACTACAATTTAATATATCCAAACAAACTAGCATTGGTGCCACTATCATAGATGGTGCAGCAATATACACACAGTCCTGACACCCACCTCAGACATATGGATAAATGCATATTTCTGTCAAATGCTCATCAGGTGGCTTACTGGTAAATTGCTTTGACTAAGGTGCGCAGGGTCCTGGGTTCAAGGGCTGTTTATTTGGCTTTACTAGAAAGGATCACCCAGACTCTGCTACAGTTTCCTGTGAGGGAAAGGTTAGGTTGCTTTCTATTTGTTGTATTCTGTATTACATTATTGCCGTTTCCTATTTTGTATACTGTGATTTGTTTTCTTTACACTGTGTTTTGCTTGTATTATGCATTTAACTGCATATTAAAACTTGAAAAAACACCACAGCTCTGTCTCCTGTGAGTCAGACAGAAATTTCCAACCCTTCCACCCAGTTATTGTTGTGTTCTTAAACACCACTGTCTTTCTAGTTGCCTGCCCCATATGTTAATTTGATCATATATCTCAATTGCCTTTCTGCTTTTACTGGTTGGTGTAGTAAGCACAAAATTATCATTTTGTAAAATCACTCCCCTTCAACTATTTAAATTTATTGGCCATCCTACTATATTCCATAGTACCAGAATAAAAAAAGTGACCACCCACTTTCAGTTTATCTTGCTGTTTTAAAAATAGTGACTCTCCACTAAAACTTAACTTTTTAGACAGGTAAAACTTAAGTTACCTACTTTCACATCTAACTCCTCTAGTGCACACTGCAGTGTTTAGGATAAATATTTTTTTTCATCTTACTTTTAAGCATCTTTTACCAGTTATTGGAGAGCCCACATTCTGCCTCTCAGTAGTCATCCTGGGATTAGTGCTTCTGTTTTCTCCTGGCAAGAGAAGGAGTGCAGTTACATTATTTCCTGGAGACTGTTGATCACCAGAAAGCTTAATAACTGTTTTATAGGTGACAGCTTGGAATCTGTGCTTATATTTTGATCCTGTTAAGAGTAGTAGCAGAGTGTATTGATTCCTGGCTCTTTCTGGTTGGAAAGTGAGAGTCTTTGTTTAATGTATCTGATTGGACTGATTGCTATTTGAGGCATCTATCAGCAAAAGTCTACAAGCCTGAAGACCCTTGCATCATCTGGGACAAGACTGTGGATCACTAAACAGGCTGTGACCTGCTTCTCTTCTTGGGATTGATGCTAACATTTTGCTTCTAGTGAGAGAAGAAGCAAAAGAGTATTGTATCCCAGCAGAGTGAAGCTGTGCTGAGACCAGCATTAGTAGTAGCCAGGCAGTAGCCATTCATGCGACTCCCCTCTTTTCATCATTCTGACAAGCTAATTCTTTTATTTTCATTAAGTACTGCTTGATTTCTTCCTAACTTCAGAATATCTGCCTAAATACTTCATCTTTAAATTTTCAGAGTCTACGTATCAGGTTCCCCTCAAGTGTTTGGCAGTGCTCTGTACAGACTCAGACACTTTGAGTGACATTTTTTTCTGTAAAAGGCTTCAGTACTTAATATATTGAGCTCATATCCAAGCATGTCTAAATGTCAGTTCCCTGTGCTTCCTCCTGTCAACCTGTTGAACTTGGGCATCCTGAGGCAATCTATCAACTGCCTCATGTACACAGACAACCCTCTCCTCTTACCTCCCAACACTATGACTTGTGAGAGATGCACATATATAGCCAAATTGGAAGCCAAGCACTCTTTAACCAAGACTGGATTAGCCAGTTAAGAGGAGAAGGTTAACACCTGCAATACACCACGTTCAACACATAGCCTCCAAAACATACACCACCACAACCCTCATATAGTAACACAAAACATACACCTACTTTTGCAGAGGCTGTCAATAAAAATCTGCCCAAACAAATGCAAAAAACCACCACATCCCAGCACAAATTATGAGACATATATCTCACATAAACAGTGTGCCACTCAACCAAAGCCCATAAGGCAAAACAACTTACTCAATACACTAGTCATAGGTGACTCAATAGTAAGGCACACTGATGTCCCACTCACTAAGTTGAATAAGGAGAAAGTTATGGTCAGCTGGATCCGCCACATAATTCACGCACTTAGGTCACTCCACAACAGGTACAAATATGACTCTGTCATTGTCCATGTTGGTGTGAATGACCTGAGACATACCTCCATGGACTACATGAAAAGAGACATAGATGAGCTCTTGGATCTTGTAGCCCAGGCAGGTATGACCCCAGCTCTGAGTAGCATCCTACCGTCACCCAGAAAGATACCACAGTACAAGCAGAAAATGATTGACTTCAACAATTGGCTAAGTTTCTGGTGTCATTCTAAGGGGATCCAGTATCTGTCTCCCTGGGATGACATGACTGACAGACCTCGATGCTTCATCAGAGATGGCCTGCACCTGTCACCCAAGGGATTCTGGATACTGGCCAAGGCTCTTGCCACCCCAATAGTGCCTTTTTTAGGCAATGTCCTGAAGACAAAATTACCACCATAACAGCTACAAGCAAACGAAATCTGAGAGTTACGCTACTCAATGCTAGATGTCTAAATCTCAAAATGGACTCACTCGAAGCATTCCTTAAAATGGAGAACATCGACATCTGTGCAGTGGCTGAGACCTGGTTCAAGGTTCCGGAGAGCATCCCAGCACTACTAAGCTATAGTACACCTTTCGGCTTCTAAACCTGGACCTAAACACTAAAGGCGGTGGTGTCTGCATATTCATAAAGGATATGCACACCTCCAGACTAGTAGCCCAACATAACACATCAGAGATACTTCAGGTGCAACTAACACTGGGTAAAACTGCAATCCAGGTTGTAGCCTGCTATAGATCCCCCACCATGTCCCAAGACTCCCACTCCACATTCCTAAACACACTGGAAAATATTAGGGTACAACCCAATACCCTTATACTGGGAGACTTTAACTACCCCGCCATTAACTGAGAAAATTACACATGTACAAACACATTTGCTCAAAGTTTTCTGGAATTCATTAATTCCAATGCCCTGGACAAACTCATTCGTACCCCCAACAGGGGTAGAAACATCCCTGACCTGGTCATTACTAACATGGGCGACCGTTGCTCTACACCAGTAATCAACTCCTCCCTGGTCAGATCTGACCACAAGCTAATCACCATGGATATCCACATCCCACCCTCACCCCCCCAAAGGAAACCACTGTAAAAAAATTCTCCAAACCCAATTTTGGACTTCTAAAAACAGAGGTGGCTAACTTCACGACACCCATGCAGATGGAAAATAGGTGCATGACTGCTGAATCATACACCAATGCACTGTATGAGCACATACACAAGTGCACAGAATGGGCCATACCAAACAGAACCAAGACGCTCTCCTCCAAAAAAAGGAAGCCAATCTGGTGGTCCCCAACCATAAACAAATTCTACAACAGAAGGAAAAAACTGTTGTAGAAAAGGGTGAGGTCCCAAGACTGGAAAATCTCCCTTGTCAGCCTCAGCAAAAAACTGAGCTCCTTCATCAAATCCTCTAATGCTAGCTACAAAAACAAAATTGCTGCAAATTCTAAAGACAACCACAGGGCATCCTATAGTTATGTCAAGAATCTACATGGCAAGACTCAGATCAGTTCTGAGTTACAGCACAATGGCAATACAAATACAGAACCAACTGCTATTGTGAAGATATTGTCTGACAGGTTCAGTGCGAACTTTACCCCCTTTCACCCCTTAAAGGGCCTATCACAATACCAGAGGAATGCCAAGTCCCTGTTATCAAGGCTACACAGGTAAAAACCGCACTGTCCAAAGCCAAGAATACAGCTTCCATGGGACCTGATAATATCCCTGGCTGTGTTCTACATGAATTACAAAGTGAACTGGCACCAGTACCCTGTTCAATCACAGCCTCATTTCAGGCTTTGTTCCTATCGAATGGCGCACTGCTACAGTCATCCCACTCCACAAAGGGGGAGCGACTACAGACCTTGGGAATTACCGTCTCATTAGCTTGATGAGTCTGATATGTAAGGCTATGGAGCCCATCATCTTGGATCTTATAAATAAGGATATAGGGAATATCCAAACTCTGGACCCCACGCAGTTTGGGTTTGTGAAAGGTAGATCATACCTGCTCAACCTGATACACTTCTTTGAGTCTGTCACCAGAGCTGTGGATGAGGGCAAGGTAGTTCACACAGCCTATATAGATCTTGCCAAGGCCTTCAACACCATCCCTCACTCAGGAATATTAGATAGACTCACTAAATTAGGCATAAACCCCTACGTCATAAGATGAGTTGCCAAATGGCTCACTGATAGAACCCACACTGTGAAAGTAGCATACTCCAAATCTGACTACTGACCAGTTACAAGTGGTGTCCCACAGGGATCGGTCCTAGGTCCTCTCCTGTTTGGCATCTACTTCTCTGAAGTTCAAGCCAACACAAAGGGACTCTGGCTGACCAAGTTCACAGATGATTGCAAACTGGGAGCCATTAATGATTCTCCAACTGATGTCGAACTTCTACGAAAAGGCTTCACTGATACCAATGACTGGTGCCAGAACCATGGCCTTAAGCTCAATGCCAAAACGTGCACTGTCATTCCCTTTGGGAAAAATTCGGTGCCCATGAACTACCACATAGGCGGTAGTCCACTAAACACTGAAGGTGTGATAAGAGACCTGGGGACACAGGTTGACAGCAACCTCTCCTTTGATAACCACATTGCCACTGTTGTCAGAAAGTCCTTCTATGTGGCACATCTCCTTACAAAAGGTTTCTCATCCAGGAAGAAAGAGGTCATAATCCCTCTCTACTTGTCCCTCATTAGACCTATTATAGAATACAACATCCCATTTGGTATGTACTTCATTAGAATCCTACAACAACTGGAAAGGCCACAAAAATACCTCACCGATTGGATCTTAGGCCTTAGCCACATGCTCTATATGGACAGACTCAAAAAAACCCCCAGCTAGACTCTGTCTCTTAGCGCCTACTTAGACGCGATCTCGGATTGACCTATAAAGCCATGTCTGACCCAGAGCTGCTAGATATGCTACACTTAAAGAAATCCCAATCCCTCCATGCCACATGCTCCAGGGATCTAAACCTCATTACCACAATAAACAGAACATGCTGGAGGGACAGGTTCCTAACCCAGAGACTTCCCATACTCTGAAACAAACTTCCCATTCACATCAAGCAGAGCACTTCACTGACCCTCTTTAAGAGAAATATTGATGAGTGGATAGGCAATGGGAAGTTCACCCTGGGGATCACTTCAGTGGCCTTGCTTGACAGGGGCACTGGGAATTAACTTTGGGTGGCATGATGCCAGGGAATCTTCTTGGGCTAGGCTTATATAAGCTCCAGGGCCATTAGCCTCGTACACACCTATGAACCTATGAACCTAATCAGTACTGAAATAAAAAGGTTTGGCTTACCATGTTCAGATGACTCCTCACTTGCTGGGGAGGATGGTCCTGGAAGATGTTAAGCAAAATGTAAGGACACTGTCATCACAATAACAATAGCATGGGGGGTGTAATTTATTGCTTTTATATGTCCATTGGTAATACATTTAACTGAAACTTCAATGACACATCCACCCAAAGCCCATGTGTAATGAACCAACTCTCTGTTGTTTGGGCAGATTTTTATTGACAGCCTCTGCAAAAGTAGGTGTGTGTTTTGTGTTACTATATGAGGGTTGTGGTGGTGTATGTTCTGGAGGCTATGTGTTGAACGTGGTGTAGTGCAGGTGTTAACCTTCTCCTCTTGACTGGCCAATCCAGTCTTGGTTGAAGAATGCTTGGCTTCCAATTTGGCTATATATGTGCATCTCTCACAAGTCATAGTGTTGGGAGGTAAGAGGAGAGGGTTGTCTGTGTACATGAGGCAGTTGATAGATTGCCTCAGGATGCCCAAGTTCACCAGGTTGACAGGAGAAAGCACAGGGAGCTGACATTTAGACATGCCTGGATATGAGCTCAATATATTAAGTACTGAAGCCTTTTACAGAAAAAATGTCACTCAAAGTGTCCAAGTCTGTACAGAGCACTGCCAAACACTTGAGGGGAAAATGATACGTAGACTCTGAAAATTTAAAGATGAAGTATTTAGGCAGATATTCTGAAGTTAGGAAGAAATCAAGCAGTACTTACTGAAAATAAAAGAATTAGCTTGTCAGAATGATGAAAAGAGGGGAGTCACATGAATGGCTACTGCCTAGCTACTACTAATGCTGGTCTCAGCACAGCTTCACTCTGTTGGGATACAATACTCTTTTGCTTCTTCTCTCACTAGAAGCAAAATGTTAGCACTGCTAACGGTTGGGCAGACAAGTCCCCTGTTGGGGAAAACCTTCTAAGATATATATATATATATATATATATATATATATATATATATATATATATATATGGGTTACCTTTAGTTTATCGAACGGCTACTTCACTGACACTAACTTTGCCGACACGTCACATTACCGACAAATGGAAAGCCGATGTTTCCCACACAGTAAGTAACCATTTGGCCATCTACCTGAACTTTGCCCCTTAATCCCGCGGTAGTGCGTTCTCGGAGTTGGTATATTTATTAAGGGTTTGTTTTATTGGTAGTTCCTGAAGTTGGGATGGCCAAACAGTTACTTACCATGTGGGAAACGGCTTTCCATTTGTCGGTAATGTGACATGTCGGCAAAGTTAGTGTCGGTGAAGTGGGCGTTCGATAAACTAAAGGTAACCCATATATATATATATATATATATATATATATATATATATATATATATATATATATATATATATTGAGGAAAATGTGTACTTTCTATCTGAAATATGGTGTTTTGCTAAATATATTTTATTTAAGCTTGTCATTGCATTCCTAATGGAGTGCTATATGTAAATGCTTATGTAAATATTTTATATGGAAAAGTTTTTTCAACTAAAACTTTAGTCACAATTTGTGTATTTGTGTGTTGGCACAGGATACTGTGCTTGTTGGTGCTGTCAGTGGTTTATGTACCTCACTATCACTTATTTTCTACCTTACCTGTTACAGACTCATCCAGGCTCTATTTTCTGACTTCAAGGTCTTTTCTTGGCTTACCTGTGGAACACCCATTGGTTTCCATGGTTTTACCTTCTCCCATCTAAAAGAATAAGAAAATTGTCAGGGAGTCTTTGGGTGTAATGCTTGCTCCTGTTGTGTCTCAGCTGCTGGTGGGTAACCCTACTTTGGCTATTCATTGTTTCTCGGACTGCCTAACTTTTTCCTCCAGTGTCCTTGGTGTAACAGATGCAGTCACCAAAGACCAGGGGATGGCCATGTACTCTCCAAATGTAGGGATTCTGTTGGTGGGCAAGGGAGAACCACTCTTTCCAGTCTTAGGGCAAGGGACAAGGGGCAAGTAAAGGTTCTTCACTTAGATGGGATAGGGAATTTTCATGTGGGATTAGTAAGTCTTCTGACAGTTCATCTTTTTCCAGGGACATTCCCAGAAAATGTGAACATAGGGAGTAAGCCTTCTCATCTCCTGTTTCTGTTTTCATGAACAGGGAAAATTTTACTTGGATTTGTTATGGAGCTCATTAATGCTTTTTGTTGTCTTCTCTTTCTGTAGGCAACAAAATAATGATTTCCCTCATTTTCTAACCTGGATTTTCAATTAGAAGAACAGGCATTACATGGGAAATGGATACATCTCAGGAATTTCTTCTCAGTCTAAACATTTTGATTCTGAAGAAAGTGTGGTTTCAGATTTTACTTCTGAAAATGTATCTTTTTCTGAGACTTTTTCTAATACGAAAGAGTTTTTTTAGTGGTTGCAGAATGAAATTCGTAATGCACAGAAAATGTATTATCGTTTGTAAAGTTGGGCATGCCTAAATCTTCAGCTGTTCCCTGTTTAGCATGAGCTAGAGAATGTTTTTCTCATTTCTTATAGTTTAACTGATAATTAACCTCCTGCCCATAGGAAGTTTGACAGGTTATACTGGGTACAGCAGACTGATAAGCAATTTTGTTCTAATCCTAAAGCAGACTCAGCAGTGATTTATTTATGTAAAACTGCTTCTTATAAGTAGTTTACTGCTGACAACCCAATTCCCTCTTACAAGGATAGGAAAGCATTAGATAAGATGAGGAAGAAAATGTATCCTTCCGGCACTTTAACATTTAAGACTTTGAACTCTTAAGCTCGTATACAAGTTTTCACTAGTATTGTTTGAGAACATGCAGTAGTCTACCTTCCTTCTGATGAGATAAAAATTGTAAATAGCTTTTATAACATCTGATTCTCATGTTACTAAGTATGTTTTAAGGGGTGCTGTTGATGCTTCTGATTTTTCCTACAGCGCTGTTGCTTCTGGGTCAGTATTGAGACAATTGGCTTAGCTTCTTTCTCAAACTCTTCCTGAAGATGATTAAGGCTGAACTTGTAAATTCTCTCTTGTATAAGGTAGTTCTGTTTGGCCCTTCTGCAGCTGATGTGCTAAAGCAGTGTGATAAAAGGGAAGGAGAAGCTGATTCAAGGAGTAACTCATATTTTTCAACCCTCCTTTTCAAAGCAAATATAAAAAGTCCCCTCCTCTGTACCACAGCTCCCTTTTTTGCACAGCAAGGAGCCATCAAACAGGATTTTAAAAAAGCAGTGTAAGGGAGATATAAAAAGAATGGAAACACCTCAAAAGGTCAAGGGCAGTCCTCTCCGTCAGAATGACTGTTTGGCTGTTCATGCTTCCCCCCTTCCCACCCTGGTAAACTCCTCAGCTTCCCCCCTTCCCACACTGGTAAACTCCTCATTTCTATGAGGCCTCATCTCCCTTGTTGATACTAGATAGTTTCAGACAGATGAGTTTTAAATGTAATCCAGCATAGATACATTTAGCAATGGGAATCCATCCCTCCTTTCCAAGGGATTCCTTCTTGCAGAGTGAATCGTCTCTCTCTTTCCTCCCATTCTGCACCAGATGTTGGCACAGGGAGTTCTAGAACCAGTGCTTTATTGTCACTTGGGCAAACATTTTTATTTAAGGATTTTTCTGGTAACAAAAATATAAGGGTCCTGGAGGCTTGTATTGTATTTTTCCTTTTTAAATCCCTTTGTCAAGAATCCAAAGTTCAAAATGTTATCCTTTCAATCCCTTCTTCCTCTAAACCCTCATTCTAGCCATCATGGTAAAGCCAGATTTAAAGGATGCATATAATTGCATTCCCATTGGCAAGCATTTCAGCCATTTTTAAGATCTGTTGTGTTTGGGTTACATCATTAGTTCTCTGTCTTACTCTTTGGACTTTCCAGTGTTCTAAGGGTATTCACAAAGTGTCTAGCTAGCCTAAGTCATTTCATATTGCAGACATCAAGGCATTCACATTTTTCTGTATGTGGATGATTGCCTACCTCCAATCAATCTTGAATTAGCATCTCCACCCTTTGTCCTTTCAGATTCCAGTGCTGGGATATGTAAAGAGGGAGAATGTATGGAGAGCAGATCAAATCTCTTGAAATCCAGGTCTCACATTTTCTCTACTGGTCCACCCCCCCCCCCCCCATAGTGTGCCAATGCAGATGCACCAGGCCTGGTGTGGGCAGTAGTTTCAAATGCAGTTAATGTGCAAGCTCTGTGGAATCCCCAAGACAGACAAATGCACATAAATGTCAGAGAAGTATTGGTAGTGATCAATGCACTGAAAGCCCTAAATCATCTTTTGTTCCCTGAACCTCTGTATGTTTACACAGGCAACACCACTAGGATATGGTAACTAAACAAACAAGGGGGTACTACATGTTACCCTCCATATAGATTTGCTGTGATAGCCTGAGAAATAGCAACATACTGCAGCTCAGTTTGACCCTTCAGGCTTCATGTACTCTGTCAGAGGAAACTTGATTGCAGACAAGCTCAGCAGGACCAGGACAGGCCACCTTGAATGGAAATTTCATCTTGGTGTCTTCCTAGAACTGATCCAACTGTGTGCAACACCATAAGTAAACCTGTTTGCTTCCTTTCAGGATAGATAGCAAAATACATTCTGCTCCAAGACTCCTTCCAAAGAAGCTTGGAAGACAGATGCATTCTCATTCCCTTGGATGGGAATGCTTTTGCATGTTGTTGCACCCTTTTTACTAATATCCAGGGTTCTTCTGCAGATTAAGAAGGAATCTCCAACAATTATGGGAGTGACTGTCTTTTGGACTGGCCAACAATGGTTTTCCCATCTTTTAAATATGGACAAGGGCAATTACTATGGACTTCTCACAGTAAGGAGATATTGTTTGGTACATCCCAACCTGAAAACTCTTCAACGTACTGTGCCAGATGATGGAAATTTGATACCTTTTAGGAACCTTTTTTTCTGAAGAGATGTGGCAGGTACTAATGGAAGTGAAAAAAACTGCAATTTGGAAATAAAAATATGTGTAAGTGGAAATATTTTCTAGTTGGTGCCAGTAGAGGAACCAAGCCCCTCTTCAGGATTATTTATGTATTTATTTAATTAGTTAGTTACTGTCCTCTGGCCTATCTTATGTCTCTATCAAGGTGCATTTGTTAGATATTTTTGCATGTCTGTCCTTTGATTTCCCCCTTTACAACCATACTCAAGTTAAACAGTTTTTGAAAGGGATGTTGTAAGGTTGTCCATGTAAGAAATAGGTGGCTCCTCCTTAAAATCTAAACTTTATGCTTTTAAATGTTATTCTTTCTTCATTTGAACCAGCTCATCTGACAGAATTGAGTTTCTTATCATTGCTCTGACATCTTTTTGGACACTACCTGAGTTACAAGCACAGATGGTAAGGCAATCACACCTCATTTTTCACAAGGACGGAGAACTAACCCTTCCTTTATGCCTAAAGTGGTTTCAGAGTTTACATTAAGTCAGCCTATTCATCTCTCTCTGTTTTCTTTCTTGAATGCAAAAATAAGTGAGAAAAGGGTATTCACACTATAGATGTCCACAGGCAGCTATGATACTACCTGGACAAAACCCGAGCATTCAGGAAAGCTGATCAGCTGTTTGTCTCCTATGAAGGTAAGAGGAAAGGACAACCAGTGTCAAAGAAGAACATTTCCAGGTGGTTATTTTATGCTATTGCCTTTTGTTATACTCACCATAAAAAGCCACTTCTAGGAAGGGTTAGGGCCCACTCCACAAGATCTTTGGCTTCTTCAGTGGCTTACTGGAACAGTTGGACTCTAGACGTATTTTGGAGACAGAAGCTTGGTCCTCTGTACTCACTTTTACAAAGTACTACAAACTGGATTTGTTTTCAGTGTTTAGAACCGGCTTTGCTAAGATCATTCTCCAGGGGTGCCTACAATCTTAATTTATTGGCCTTTCCCTTTTTAGTTTTCTAGGCTAAAGCAATCAGGAGTTTATCTTTCATAACATTCAACATATCATTTATAAGTAAGGAGCTGAGTCTCTGTGTCGTTTTTCCAAAGAACATTCTAGACTTCAACTCTAGCTAATATTGTGACTAAGTGAAGATTGGCAAACATTTCAGAGTGCTCTCTGCATTACTGCTGCCAGGTGTACTCAATGGTTTTCTATTGCTAATAGATGACATTTACAGACTCTAGTACAAGAAAATACTCAAAGCAGACCTACAAAGTTGCTCACATGATTCTCTCCTTATTTCATTGGCAGTAATTTGGAATCAGTTGGCTGGATCCAAAATAAGAAAACATTTTGCTTTCTGACAGTGCTCTCCTGTACTCCACCCATATGGCACTAAAGATAATACTATCCTCCTTGGAGATTGTGGCTTTAATGAGCTACATCATAACAGAAAAATGTCACTGATACATTGCATTTTGCAATCTTATTCAGATTGTCAGCCAGCCAGTTCACAAGGTGAAACCATTGTGGCAGGAGACAACATACAATTCAATGGTTAATGTATTCTCAAATGTTCCAAAGCTGTATTAACTTCCATATTCACCCATATTTATTAAATGATTGTGATTCTGTATTGTCCTCTGCTGATTTAAAAGGAGGTAATGAAAGGAGGTTAATAACAGTTCTCTAAGCCCATAGCAACAAGTCACAGTGCTAATCCTTATTTTGTTGAAGTGCTTCAGTGATGAAGCATGATCCTGCCCCTTTCATTGAAAATAAACTAATTATGAAATAGCAGCTGAATTCCCTAAGTTTGAATGACCATGTAAATGTTATAAATAATTAAGAAGGATGTTGGAGGAAGCCCTCCACTGGGAGGGGTGGATGGGTGAAGTTAGGTGGGAGGTCCAGGGGGGCATGGCTTCCCTATGAAAATGCAGGTTGGGTCATTTTTTGTGTTTTTTGTAATGGTACTTGCATGGCTGCAGTCTTTACATGTTTTATCTTATGGTGTGATATTTGTTTTAGATGGTTTTGATTTGTTGTTTTTCTTTGAGTTTTGATGATATAAGTCCCTTTAATGTCTGCCTAAGGCAAAACAAGATATCTTTTCTTGAGAGGAGTGAAATAGCCCTTCTTGTGGAATGTGACAGCCTTGTTCAGGTCCCTTTTTATTAGAAGCATGCCTTATTACTGTTATGATTTCTTTATCAGGCAACATACAGCAACTCTGGACAGAATGTTTCTTTTCAGACTTAGATAGCTAAGAGGAAATAAAACCCTTTGACTGATACAGTTTCTTTTGACTGAACACAAGGAAAGGGACTGGATCTGTGAACACTGGAAGGAAAATATGTAAGAGTAAGATTGGTACTCAAATTACTTAACCCTGATAAAAGCACTGGAGGAAAACAACTGCTAAAGTGGTTTACATTAGGTATAAACAGGGATTGTTGGATAGCCATCAAAGGATTTTTGGTGGGCCTACAAAGACTTTTACTCACTCAGATAACATTTGTACTAAGAACTTGGAACACTCCTTAACTAATAAGATTCTAGACCATATCCTTATTCTGAAATACCTGTCCCTTTATCCTAGCACCAGATATTGAAACTCTGAACTCTTAAGTAATAATCCACAGATGTGTGTGGGTATATCAGGATTTACCCACAGTTGGTGTGGTTTAATCATGGCTGAGAAACCCAAGTGATTAAACAAAGCCAGCCATTCATAAATCCTGATACACACACACAGGGATGGATTATTGCTATTATACAAGGACATTATTTAAGAAAGAAATAACTTAACATTGTTAAGCAATGTCTTTCTATAATGGCACTTCAGTTTTTTTCCATGTTGTCTTCTGTAGGCTGTTGTACTCTGCATGTGTTTGGGACTTACGTTCCCACTCTTGCACAGTACATTAGTGCAGTACAGAAGCAATAGAAAAAAACAGAATCTATGTTACTGTTTTTTTATGTTTAAAAACTCAGAATTTTATGAGGGACAGTGGAGAAATACAAGGAAAATCAGGTATGTTTCTGTTGCTTAAGTTTTGCAGAACATACCTGATTTTTCTCATATTTTGCTGTCCCCCCCACCAAAGCATATGCCAATAGAAAGTCTGGCTGCTCAGTGATACTTCAATGGGAGGGCTTTTTCTATTGGTATATGCTTGAGTTACAGTGGCACACTGGTTGGGTCATCCAATCATCATAGTCATTCTTGAATGAGCTGTGATTGTATAATTTTGGATATTCTCTTTACCATTTTAATGAAATACTATATGTGCTGAAAAATGTACTTAATAAATGTTCAGACTTCTTGCTGCCCAAAGTTCTATCCCTTCCACTTTGCCTACATATCTTCAGTCTAGCATTGACGACAGGGACACTGGCACCTACCTTTAAACATGTGGCAATCAGTCTCTTGTCCAAAATAGCGCATCTCACTATTTTCTAACATATTGTGTCTGTTTTCAATATTTGTCCTTTGTCTAAGTTATTTGAAAAAAAGTGTTCACAACAAATATTTGAACATAAACAATCAAAAAATAATTCCAACAGCGAGGTACCTGTATCCAAGTACACACAAAGTCCAAGTAGGAAGAATAAGCAGAGGGACCCAGGCAAGGCTCTTCTTTCCAGTGTAAAATTCAGGTTTATTCACAGTACAAACTGCACAAGCGCTTTCGCAAAGCTTCATCAGGTGCTTAAAATTACATAAAAATACCCCCTCCTTGTATACACCTATTTACAAATCACATGACTTTACTCATTAGTCACATGATACTGACATTACATCAGGACAATTCCAACACAATAAAACATTTTATTAAAAATAAAATAAAAATATAAAAACACTCTTTAAATTACCTAAACAAAGGTCTTGATTTAGGTTTGGGTCTTAGGGGGACATGGTCATTCAGGCCATGTCCTGCATCTCCCCTTAATCTAACTATCCAAGTTGCTTCTAACTCTTCAGTGTGATTATATATATCACCTGCTCTTACAGCAAGACGTTGTCCCATTCGATTCTCAGCTAGAGCATCTTCTGTGTGGAGGCATGCGTGAATGAGCGTGCCTTCGTTGAAGGTTGTATGTCAGGGCTGGTAACTCGGCACGTAAAAATCCACTACCAAACATTAGCAGACTGGAGTTCCACTGTGGCGACCCCTAACCGGGATAAGCTGAAAGGCACAACAACAACCTGCTCTTACACTTAGGTAAATCCTGCCTGTTGCCATAAACTTAAAGACATGTGATGGATCTGTACTAATAACATGTTTGGCTAGGGCACTAACTTTATTCCTTTTACTAATATGATACAAGTGTTCACAAATCCTGTCTTTAAAACAGCTATCATTCTTCCCAATATAAAATTTCCTACAGCTTAAACAATGAGGAAGATAATATGTTTAGTTTCACATGTGGCAATAACTTTAAACTTGTACTTCTTCTTTTGATCAGGATGGTCAAGCTCTGAACTAGTATCTATCTCACTACAAAAAGAGCATTCCCACAAGGTAAAGTTCCTGTGGACTCATGTTTATAATGCCTGCCCTTAGGATACCACAATCTCCTTTTCAAGGATTTCTTGTTCCTAAATAGGAACTTAGATGCATTTTCTAACACTGTAGCTATTTCTTTATCAGTAGTCAGAATATTCCAGTGCCTTCGAATAATATCCATATATTTATTAACATCACTGGTATAGCTTAAGGGTACCTTCAACTTATTCCTACCCTGCCTCATTCCATCCTTAGACTTCTGTCTTTCTCCATTTGAATAATATTAGCTCTAGTATCTCTCATGTTCACGACATCTACTACATTAGTTTGAACC
The DNA here is from genome assembly GCF_019279795.1 of Protopterus annectens. Taxonomy (NCBI): domain Eukaryota; kingdom Metazoa; phylum Chordata; order Ceratodontiformes; family Protopteridae; genus Protopterus; species Protopterus annectens. The sequence continues at coordinate 376,555,204 of NC_056740.1, forward strand.
ATTCCTTAATTATAGCCCCTTTCTCTCATTTCTACAGTCAGTGTCTCTACTTGTTGTAGAAAGTCAACTTCCCTAGCATTTAACCTTGAGGCTCTGAAAACTTGGTTACGTACTACATTTCTGAAAGTATAAGACTGATGCATACTATCTTTATGTAACAGATGATTCACATGACAGTTCTTCCTATATAGTGTAGTATAAACTTTCCCATTTACATCTTTCTTAACTGTAACATCCAAAAAGTTAACTTCCAAATCAGAGCATTTTGACGTAAACTTCAAGAAATCTGTACTTTCATTGAGCTACTTTTCAAACTGAGAAAAGCCAACATCTCCCTTATGCCATGCTATAAAAAGATCATCTACAAATCTCCCGAAAAACAGGACCTGTGTACCATAAGGTCCATCAAGGAGGTGTTCCATTTCCCGTGCCACCATAACAGCATTGGCGTAGCTATTGGTACATGATGTGCCCATAGCTATGCCATTGCGTTGTCTAAATGCTGTTTCACCATACAAGAAAACATTATGTTCAAGCACAATATCCAAAAGTCTGCATACTAAAGAGACCTTATCATTTGAGTATTCAGAAAATATTTTCAAAAAATATTCTGTATTCACTATCCATTGGCTGTTAGAGGTAACAGTGAACAAAGAAACTACATCCATTGTTACAAATAGGATGTCATCAGTATTATTAATCTTTGCAGTAAACTCATATAAATCCTTTAAGAAATGCTCAGTGTCTCTCAAAATGTGACTAACCGTACTCAAAACTGGTCTCAAACATTTTTCTATATATATAGAAATTGGTTCTGTACTCCACTTCCTAATAGGTCTCATTGGTGGATTAATGGGTTCCTTATGTAGCTTAGGTAGCCCTTGTATTATTGGTATGGTGGGACTATGTACCAAAAAATATTTCAATAGCTCATTGCCAATTAACTGCTCAAGAAACAATCCTTGCAACTTAACTTTTACTCCATCTATTAACTTACTAACATCCCTATTATTGATTTTCACATAAAAATCAATATTTTTCAACATATCTGGCATTGTGTCATCTTACCACTTCCTATCCAATACTGCAGTAGGTCCCACTTTATCAGCAGGTCTTACTATAATACTTATATCCCTTTCTAAGTCTTTTAATGCTTTTGCTTCATCCTTGCTTAAATTATATCTCTTCTTTTTAGTACACAGACTATCATTAGATAAATTTAACTTGTATATGTCTTCAATACATAATTTTTCAAATGCATTTATCAAGGGATTCATAACAGGAATAAACATACTCAGCTTTCTACAACAATTAAAACTATCTGTACGAGCAGGTATATCAGTTGTATCATTAAACATTAACTTCAGAGTTAAATTGCGAATAAACATTTTTACATCAAACACCACATCTGTAAAATCTGAAGTACCAGTAGGTATAAATGACAATCCTTTCCTTTATACATTATACTCATGAACAGTTAATTTGTGTGAAGATAAGTTCCATACTAGACCTTCTTCACATCGAAGAAGGCCTTCTTTATATTGTACGGACTGGTTACAGTACCTTCGTCCTTGCACTTGCCTCTGCTCTGACTCCGTCCCCTCTGCTGTGCCTGAGTCCTCTGCTCTCTTACGGGCAGAGGAAAAAACAGACTCTGCTGTCCTAAAGGGGCTTTAAAACTAGCTCGCAGTTCATTTAAGCCTTCCGGTTGTTTTTCTTTTCCAAAACCTCAGAAAACGACCTGTGCTGTAATGTGCACAGTCTTCTTCCTGGCTCCCAAGTCAACGGCTGGCTCAGAATGCTTTATAATTTCTGGTTCTGTGTCATTATTTATTTATTTATTTATTCCAGTTTGATTACCAGGGAAGTCCACTGTGTCAACATGGCCCATTTTCAGTGGAGGCCCGGGGAGAAAAGCTCCTAGAATGCATTAAATCAGATTACATACAGGATTTACAAGAAACACAAGCAAGGTTTTAGAACGAATTAAACAGTTTACAAATACGATCGCCTCACAGTAAGATGCTGACCGGTTCGACTCTCAGCTAGACCGTCTTCTGCGTGGAGACATGCATGAATGGGCGTACCTTCGTTGAAGGTTGTGCATTAGGGCTGGCAACTCAGCACGTAAAAATCAACTGCCAATCATTAGCGGACCGGAGTTCCGCTGTGGCAACCCCTAATCTGGAAAAGCTGAAAGACACAACAACAACAACAACAAATACGATTACAAAGATTACAAGACAGTACCAGATTATAATTCTTATAGAACTGATTAGAATTAAGCTTTTTACATTAGCTTAGGTAAGCAGTAATTCTTTGTAACTCTTTGAAACTGACTGTTAAGATTGTATGGATATTTACATGTATTGAGAAGTTACAGGAATTGAGATATAGTGGAGGTACCTTATGTGCACATATTAGAGAAGAAAGGAGTACTCTGTATTTACAATATTTACAAGTTTTGTTGAGCAAGTATAGCTGTAGGAGTAGAAGAATTAAGTAGAGGGATAAAGCTGGAGGAGATTGCAGGACAATTTGATAGAGCTGTGAGAATATATCTGTAGGAGGAATATAGGGCTTATGTGTCAGTATGGGGAGACTCTTATGCTTGAAGGGATTAAAGATTAAGTAGGAGGAGGCAGGGGCATTTCCGTTTGGTAGACAGGTGTTTATAAAGCAGGGCCTTGACATTTTCAGAGTTTGGGGTGGCTCTTAGTGAGGAAGGAAGGGAATTCCACTTTTTGCAAGAGCATAGGAGAGGAGCAGTTAGCCAGCAGGATGTTTAGGTTTATGGATAGCAATTAAGTTCTGATGCTCAGATCTAAGGGCTCTATTGGGAATATAAGGTGGAAGGATATTAGTTAGAGCGGGGCATTTTGTAGGCTGAAAAACGAGTGTGCATGCTATAGAGAGTTGTAGGTAATCCAGATAGTTTGGTAGTTCTAGCCAGTTCAGGGCTTGTAGGGTAAGGCAGTGATGAGTAGAATTTTTGGATTTGGAGGCAAATTTAGAGATTTTATTGTAGCAGCTTTCTAGTTTTGAGGTAGTAGAGGAAGACAGGTTGTTTAGGAGAGGAGCACCATATAGTAAGGAAGGATTTGAGGTAGTAGAGGAAGACAGGTTGGTTAGGAGAGGAGCACCATATAGTAAGGAAGGATTTGAGGTAGTAGAGGAGGACAGGTTGGTTAGGAGAGGAGCACCATATAGTAAGGAAGGATTTGAGGTAGTAGAGGAAGACAGGTTGGTTAGGAGAGGAGCACCATATAGTAAGGAAGGATTTGAGGTAGTAGAGGAGGACAGGTTGGTTAGGAGAGGAGCACCATATAGTAAGGAAGGATTTGAGGTAGTAGAGGAAGACAGGCTGGTTAGGAGAGGAGCACCATATAGTAAGGATGGATTTGAGGTAGTAGAGAAGGACATGTTGGTTTGGAGAGGAGCACCATATAGTAAGGACGGAAGAAGAAAAGTAGAGGCCATGATTTGCCTAGTTGTGTTGGAGAGAAAGTGATTGTTCCTATATAACATACCTAGCTTTTGGTGGGTTACCCATTCTCAAATCCTTCCTCTCATTGGGCAATGCTGATGTAGACGTCAACTCTGAAGTCATGGTTACCATACCACCTTCAGATGCCAAATTCTCAGTCTCTGTGAATCTCGGCCAAGTAAAAACATTTCCTTGTGTGAAATTTTGCCGATCTCACACTGCTTTCCTCATTTTAATCTTTTGCAGCTTCCTTTCATGTATAAGCAGTGAGTCCACAATATCTAAAGCATGATAATATGCTTCCTTCGCATGTATATAGGAATATTATGAAAACTCAAGGGATGAGGATTTCTCGTCTGAATAATACGATGGCTTTAGTAATGACCTCGAAAAACTTTCTAATGATTTTGCTTCCAGGGGCTATAGTAGAAGAGAAATTAATGCTATAAGGGAAGATGTAAAAATTCTGAGGTCTACCTCAGCCCTTCCCTATTTTTCTGGTGGGTCAGTCGAAGGACGTCAATCTGTAACCAGGAAACCTGATACTATGCCATTAGTTTTACCTTTTGCTAGTGACTTTAGGAGGATTAGACAAGTGAAGGATGCAAACTGGGGCATCCTGACTACTGATAACAGGATTAGAGACATTGTGGGTGTTAAACCCAATTTTACTTACAAAAATAAGACATCCCTGAAATGGAAACCCAGTTTTACTTACAAAAATAAGACATCCCTGAAACAGAAACCCAATTTTACTTACAAAAATAAGACATCCCTGAAATGGCAGCTATGCTATAGGGACTATAAGCAAATGCAAGTTGAGATGCCTGTTAGACATCAGATTGCTGGCACTTTTCCTTGAAGTAACTGTAGACAATATCTTTCTATTGATACATCTAATGTATTTATACATCCTATTTCTAAACAGAAGTTTGTGTTCAACCTGTATGCACATTGTTAAGACTAGAAATATAATTTACTTAGCAACATGCACAGTATGTGAAAGTTTCTACTTGGGTAAATCAAACAGAATGTTTTATGAACGGATCTGTGAACACAAGTATGCCATAAAAAGGGCAGATTTAACAAATGCTCTTGCTAAGCATGTGTTTGAGCTAGGCTTTTCACATTGTTTTAAAATTAAATTTAAAGTGGTAGAAATAGTATACAAGGGAATAAGAGGTGGTGATTTTGTTAATTTTACCGAAGAAACAGAACAGTATTGGATCTGTAAGCAAGGGCGCTCACAGGCAGGTGCAAGGGGGTGCATCTGCACCCCCCTGGATTTTCTTACTTTATCTGTGATGATTTGTTGAAATAGAAAAATGTACTGGAAAACGCGCTAGCTGAGAATCGAAGCAGACGGCGTCTTACTGCGAGGTGACAATGCTACCGCAGTAAATTAATGAAATGAAAGAAGAATAGAGAATGAATGACAGAGGTAGACAGAGCGAATATGAAAGAGAGAATAAGAGAATAAATGAATGAATACTATGATTATGATATGCTGCTGGTTAATCATCTTATTTCTAGATGCATTTTTCTTTGTGTGTGTTTTTTTGGTGGTTGTTGATGCTATTACAGTAAAAGGTAATGCTTTTATCTTTTGGAATCACAGTACAAAATTATATCTGAAGGAGTTGACAAGTAATGTACATATATCCTAACAGTTGTATTAAAATTATATATTTTTTTTAAACTCAATATTATTTCTGTCTCTGTCTTGCAGATCGTATTAATTTATTGATTTTCACCAGTGAGTGCTATGGTAAATTTAATTATATACTTGTGTCTCACTGGTATGCATGTTTATTTCAAAGTACCTACATCTACATGATGGTACTGTACATATCCTCTGCATTGCATACTTTATAGCAACTGAGAGGTGAAAAAGAAAATACTAACCCTTGTCTATAAAATAACCCAGTTTTATCTGTTGGATTCTTCCTACTATCAGACAATTGCACAGAATTCAGGTGAGCCAGGTTTCATTTCCCAGATGAGGGTCAGTGTTTTCCCATCATGTTTCAGCTGTTAAAAAACAATGCCACACAGAGGCTTTGCACTGCTTTGAGGTGTGTGTGTGTGTGTGTGTGTGTGTGTGTGTGTGTGTGTGTGTGTGTGTGTGTGTGTGTGTGTGTGTGAAGGAGAGTGAAATGACCTAGAGTTAGCTGGTGGAATTTATTTTCAAGTGCATTTTCAAGGAATTGTGAGCTTCAAGGGAAGAAAAGTTTACTGCTGCTCATGCTAAGTCTGCTTAAAATGTGCAACTGTTTTGTTTAGCAAATGTTATCACTATTGTGGTATAGAATTTTAAAGCAGTGTTAGTAGCACAGCAGGTTGCATACTTACGTCTTGATACAGAGGGCTTTAGCTTCTACTCCCACAGCATGTAAATATGTATTTTAAGGGGGTGGGGTACTGCACTCCTTAGTATCCCCTCCTTTGGATGAGACACCTAGTAACTTTGAACCACATTTTCAGATTGTCACCCATTCCCTATTGCAATACACCAGGTTAGCATTTCTTTTCATGTAACATAGGCAATTTATTCTTCAAGGGCAACAGGCACTTAATTTGTAGATGAAACACTGAAATAGAAGTTGTTTTATAGCACCGATCTCCTCATTAGTTTGAGATCTTTTTAATGTGGAATTATTTAGATGACTTTCTTCTGAAGAGATTATGCATACTGACCAATATTGGTGGATTGTAATGACAGAAGTTTGTGTGGCCTTTTATGGTTGAGATGTTCTGAATTAGGCATTTTGTCATTACTGGTTCATATATTTTGTTTCACTGCTTACTGGAAAAATGTTCAAAAATATAAACTTTAAAACACACTCTAACAAGTGCAGTCCTTAGTATGTTCTCCTTTGGATGAGACACCCAATAATTATGAACCTGTTTTTCAGCTTGCCATCCATTCTTTATTGCAATATACCAGCTTACCATTTCTTTTAATGTAACATAGGCAATTTATTCTTCAAGGGCAACAGGCACGGTATTTGTAAATGAAACACTGAAATATAAAGTTGTTTTCTAGCAACAACCTCTTATTCGTTTCAGATCTCTTTAATGTGGAATTATTCAGATGACTTTTACTTCTGCAGATATTCTGCATATTGATTAATATTGTTGGATTGTATGACAGAAGTTTATGGTTGAAATGTTCTGAACTGGGCAGGTTGCCATTATTGGTTCATATGATATGTTTCATTGCTTAAAGGAAAAATGTTCATAGGTTCATAGGCTGATACTAGGCTATCTGCCGTAGGGCATTTATAAGCCTAGCCAGAGTGTGTTTGGCTTTCGTCACCCTTTTAGATTGGTTGACTGTGCCTCTGTATAGTAGGTCACAGAAGATAGCCCTTTTAAGGTTAGTTTATTGTGCCTCTGTCTAGCATGGACACAGAAGAGATCCCAGGGGTAAATTTACGATCTCCCATCCACTCGTCAAGATTTCTCTTGAAGAGGGTCAGTGAGGGACTCTGCCTAACATGGACTGGGATTTTGTTCGAGAGTGAGGGGAGCCTCTGGGATATGAATCTGTCCCTCCAGCATGTCCTATTTATTTCTGTGCCGAGGTTTAAGTCCCTGGAGCGTGTAGCTCTAAGGGATTTGGATTTCCTGAGGTGGAGCATGTCCATTAATTCTGGGTTGGACATGGCTTTATACGTCAGGCATAGATCGCCTCTGAGTAGGCGGTAAGCAACTGACTAGAGCTGGAGTTTCTTCAGCCGAACTGCATAGGGCATCTGTTTGAGTCCCTTGATCCTCTTGGTGAGGTACTTTTGGGGTCTCTCCAGTTGCTGCAGGTGTCGGGTAAGGTACATCCCAAATGGGGCATTGTATTCAATTATGGGCCTGATGAGTGATGAGTAGAGGGGCACACTGACCTCTCTTGATCTAGATGTGAACCCTTTCCTGATAAGATGGGCTATATAGAAGGTCTTTCTAACCACTTTGGCAACGTGATTGTCAAAGGAGAGATTACTATCTACTTGGGTCCCCAAATCCCTAATTACTTCTTCTGTACTTAATGGATTACCACCTATGTGGTAATTTGTGGGCTCTGGCACCAGTTATCCGTCTCTGTGAGACCCTTTTGGAGGATGCTTGTGTCAGCCGGAGAGTCGATTATGGCACCCAGTTTGCAGTCATCTGCGAACTTGGTCAGCCATAGTCCTCCCGTGTTAGCCTGTACCTCAGAGAAGTATATACCGAACAAGAGAGGTCCCAAGACTGAGCCTTGTGGGATGCCACTTGTAACTGGTTTAGAGTCTGACATGGCACCTGCAATTCTGACCATGTGGGTTCTATCCCTGAGCCAGTTTGCAACCCATCTTGTGTCGTAGGGGTTGATATTTAAGCTGGTGAGCTTATTTATGATGCCTGAGTGGGGTATTGTGTCGAAGGCTTTTGTGAGGTCCAGGTAGGCCGTGTGGACTACCTTCCCTTCATCTATGGCCTTGGTAACTGTTTCAAAGAAGTTGACCAGGTTCAAGAGGCAAGATCTGCCCTTAACAAAGCCAAATTGGGTAGGATCCAGTGTCTGGAGGTTCCCAATGTCTTTGTTTATGAGTTCCATGATGATACGCTCCATAGCTTTGCAGACCAGACTAGTCAGGCTTATAGGGTGATAGTTTCCGGGATCCATTGTGGCACCACCTTTGTGGAGCAGGACCACTGTTGCTGTACGCCATTCCTTGGGTACATATCCTGTAGTAAGGCTGAGATTGAACAGTGACTTTATGTGAGGGTTCAGTTCTTCTTGGAGCTCATGTAAGACGCAGCCCGGGTCACCGTCCGGTCCCATTGATGCTGTGTTTTTTGCTTTGGAGAGGGCAATTCTCACCTGTGTATCTGTGATGTCAGGAAGGCTGTTGGGATAGACATTTGCTCTTTTGGGGGGGGGGGGAGAAGTTTGCAATGAACCTGTCTTCCAGGATGTTGGCAACGTCTGTGGGATCAGTGTATTTTTTGTCATTTTGCACTAACTCAGGGCATATCTGGGAGTTGCCACCCAGATTCCTGACATAACTAAAGAAGGCCTTGTGATTATCTCTAGCATCTTGTGCAATTTTTCCTTCGAAGCTGGCCTTAGATGATTTTATGAGGGATCATAGTTTCTTACTACTACTGATCAAAGATGCCTTCCCTTTTTGGGATTCTGCTCTATCATGTAGTAGCTTCCTCCTTCTGTTGTATAGCTTATTTATGGCTGAGGTCCACCAGACAGGTCGCCTGCCTTTGGAGGAGTGAGTTTTGGTTTTATTTGGGATAGCACGATCCATGCCTTCCTGTAGGTGTCCATACAATGCATTTGTAAAGGATTCTGCGGTTTGGGCAGTATTTTCCACTGGCCCTTGGGCTTTGAAGGATTCCACCTCAGTTTTGAGAAGTGTGAAGTTTGCTTTTGAGAAATTCTTCACCGAGGTTTCCTTGGCTGGGGGTGGGGGTGGGATATGGATGTCCAGTGAGATTAATTTATGGTCTGATCTTACCAATGAGGGGCATACCTCTGGTGTGGAACATTGAGTCCCCATGTTGGTGATGACCAGGTCCAATATGTTATCCCCTCTTGTGGGAGTGGTGACCAGTTGTTCCATAGCATTTGAGTTTATAAATTCTAGGAACCGTTGGGTGAGGGTGTTGGGGCTTGAGTAGTTTTCCCAGTCAGTGTTTGGGTAGTTGAAGTCACCCAATATTATTGTGTTTAGAGAGATCTTCACATTCTCCAGTGTTCTCAGGAAAGCCAAGTGGGGTTCCTGAGTTTGGGAGGGTGGTCTGTTGCAGGCTACAAACTGAAAGGCAGTTTTGCCCACTGTTAGTTGCACATGGATGGTCTCCGATGCTTCGTGCAGTGCCACTAACCTGGAGGTGTGGGTATCTTTGATGAATATGGATACTCCCCCTCCTTTTGTGGTTCGGTCTGAGTTTTGGGGCCGAAAAGCATGGTATGAGGTATAACCTGGCAGTGCTGGAGTGCTCTCGGGAGCCTTGAACCAGGTTTCTGTTACTGCACAGATGTCAATATTCTCCATACTGAGGAGAGCTTCGAGCGTATGCAGTTTGAGGTTTAGACTTCTGGCATTGAGCAGCATTACCCTTAGTTTTTTTCTCCTTGTGTTGTCTATGGAGATGGGTTTGTCTTTTGAGCCTTGCCTAAAAAAGGAACTATGGGGGTGGCAAGAGCCTTAGCCAGTATTCGAAAGCCCAGGGGTGACAGGTGCAAGCCGTCCCTAGTGAAGCAACGTGGCTTGTCGAGCATGTCATCCCAGGCTGACAGACACTGGATCCCCTTTGAATAACACCAATACTTTATCCAATTGTTAAAATTGATCATTTTGTCTTTATACTGTGGCATCATTCTTGGTGAGGGCAAGATGCTACTCAAGGTCGGGGTCATACCAGCCTGGGCTACATGATCAGAGAGCTCCTCTATGTCTCTTTTCATGTAGTCCAGGGAGGTACGTCTCAGGTCATTCACACCAGCATGGACAATGACTGAGTCATATTTGTACTTGCTTTGGAGTGACCTGAGTGCTTGTGTTATGTGGCGGATCCTGGCACCTGACAGGCAGCTTACAGTGACCTTCTCCTTGTTCAGTCTGGTGAGTGGGACGTCAGTGTGTCTGACAATAGAGTCACCTATTACAAGTGTATTAGGTGTGTTGTTTAGCCTTAAGGGCTGTGACTGTGTGTCACACTGACTTTGTGAAATATGTGATACGTGGGTATTGTTGTGGGGTAGTGGTTGCTTGGATGTCTGCTTTGGAGGTCTCTGCTGCTTTGGCAGATTTTTATTTAGAGCCTCTGAGTATATTTTTGTATGTTTATCTGTTTGGTTTGCTGATGCGATAGGTCTATGTGAGACTGGATTTGTGGTCTGTGTGGTTACCTTCTCCTCCTGACTGACTGTGCCAGTGCTGGGTTGAGAGAGCTCAGCCTCCAGTTTGGCTATATAGTTGCATCTCTCACATATATTTGAGCTTGTTGGGAGAAGGAGAAGGTGGTCTGTATACATAAGGCAGTTGTAACATTGCCTCAAGATTCCCAGATTCACCAGCTGGACTGGAAAGTAAACCCGAAACTGACTTTTGGACATGCCAGAATAGTATAAGGAACTGCTTTTTGACTGATCAGAAAGGACCAATAGGGAGCCAAGTACTTATAAGGAGTATAAGAGGGTGTAGTGCTTTAGTTTATTAGTGTTTACTTATAAGATTACTTATAAGAGCAAGTGCAGGGCTTTAGAATGAAAATAGAGTGCTTACTTTGAGATTTAGAACAGTTCTAAGGGAAAAAGTGAAGAGCAGACTTTGTGGAGCCAGGAATAGTTTAAACCTGTATAAGCGGCGCTGCCCGATGCTACACTATGCGCAAAATCACACAAAACCACGCTAAAGCAGGTTTTAAAACAGGGGACTTGAAAGAGCTAGGAATTAGCCCAAAACAGTCAATAAACAACTAGTTTCTGGGCTGAGACCACTCCTCCAGGGACAGATAGGCTGCTAAAAGCTCCCCACTCTCACTGGTGAACAAGGAAGCTTCCTCCTATCCAAGTAAGGATATGGGCAACACAGGAACTTGTACTAAAGCCCAGAATTTAGGACTATTCTAGCTCAGAAACGGTGGGAAACAAGGATATCATTTTTTTTTTTTTTTTCTTTTTTTAAGACAGTAACAGATAGCAGGAAAACACAGTAAATGCTTTGCACAGGCTAGCACACTTGAGTGGGCAGCCTCAAACAGTTAAATTAAACAATTAAAATGATTTTAAAGTGCAGGTAAGCAAAAATGCAATAACAAGCTTCTTGAAGTAGTACAGTAGTTAAAAACTTGCTTTTCGGTGAGAATATGCAGTCGCTGATATAAAGGCAGTAAAGAATATTTAAATCAGGTAGCAGTCACTCTTTTTCGTCACTCTGCTGCTATCACCACTCTGTAGGACCACGAGGAGCTTTGCTGAGTAGGAAACAAGCACAAAAACCTCGCTAAAGCGGGTTTTAAAGCAGGGGACTTGAAAGAGTTAGGAATTAGCCCAAAATGGCCAATAAACAACTAGTTTCTGGGCTGAGACCACTCCTCCAGGGACAGATAGGCTGCTCAAAGCTCCCCACTCTCACTGGTGAACAGAGAAGCTTCCTCCTATCCAAGTAAGGATATGGGCAACACAGGAACTTGTACTAAAGCCCAGAATTCAGCAAAACCTGAATTCAGGACTATTCTAGCTCAGAAAAGGCGGGAAACAAGGATATAATTTTTTTGTTTGTTTTTTTTTTCTTTTTTAAGACAGTAACAGATAGCAGGAAAACACAGTAAATGCTTTTCACAGGCTAGCGTACTTGAGTGGGCAGCCTCAAACAGTTAAATTAAATAATTAAAATGACTTTAAAGTGCAGTAAGCAAAAATGCAATAACAAGCTTCTTGAAGTAGTACAGCAGTTAAAAACTCGCTTTTTGGGGAGAATATGCAGTCACTAATATAAAGGCAGTAAAGAATACTTAAATCAGGTAGCAGTCAGGTAGATGATTCTCTCCATGGCCTTGCAGATAAGGCTGGTTAGGCTTATGGTTCTATAGTTCTCAGGGTCCGTTGAGGGACCTCCTTTGTGCAAGGGGATTACAGTTGTTGTTTTCTACTCAGCTGGGACAAAGCCAGTACTTCAACTGAGACTTAAGAACGTGCTCAGTGGTTCGACTAACTCCTACTTTAGACCATTTAATAGGCAGCCTGAGATGTTGTCCGGTCCCATAGAGGCTGTGTTTTTGGCCTTAGAGAGTGAGGCTATGGCCTGCTTTCTGGAGATACTAGGCAGAGGACTAGTGACAGCTATGTTATGGGGTATGATTGGTGGGGATGGGGGGGGGTTGAAGTTTATGCCAAACCTATCCTCTAGCAGGTTGGCGATGTCCTGAGATTCGGTATATGTGGTACCATCCACAGCTAGTTCAGCATAAAGCTGCGTCTTCTCTTTTAGATTTCAGACTTGGCTAAAGAATGTTTTGTGATTTACCTTAGTTAGGGATGCTAATTTTGTTTCACAATTAGCTTTAGAGGACTTTACAAGGTGTCTTATCTGCATGTTTATGCTTTGGAGGCAGTTCTTCCTTTGCTGGGACCGTTACCCCTTGTTTTTTGACAGCAGTTTCTTTCTCTTATTGTATAACATATTTATGCTGGATGTCCACCAGGGTGGTTTATTTTTTCATGAGGAACTTGATTTGAGCCATTCTGGTACGGCTGAGTCTGTATGCTTATATAGGAGGACATTTGTGTACACCTCAGTATAGGGGTCATTGCTGTCAATGTTGGCAGGGGATCTGCAACTATTGATGCCATTACTCAGTAGGCTATAGTTTGCTTTGGAGAAACTTTTTTACCCTTTTTGCTCTTGAGGGTGGGTTAGGTACGATCGTTACTTCGAATTAGACTGATTTATGATGAGACCTTTACCAGGGAGGGCCCTGCACATGGGGTGGTGCAGCAATCCCCCATGTTGGTGAGCACTACGTCAGGGATGTTGTTGTTGTTGTTAATCTTGTGTGGGTGCTGACTATCTGCTCCAAAGCATTTGTGTTAACAAAATCCGGGAACCTTTGGGTGAGCACGTTTGTGCTTATATATGTTAAAAAAAAAAGAAAAACGTGAAACCAGTCCAGTAAATACACAAAAAGAAAGAACACACCAACTCGAACCAGAAATTGCAGAGGGTACCAAAATGGAAATGCTAACGGAAACTAACTTTAGTTTCCAAAGATGATGCCAAGTCCAAACAGAACATCGACAAATGTCAGAAGTTCTACGAGGCAAATTGTGGTTAAATAACGCTGAACCAAATAGCTTCCAAACAGAACTTTAATTCGACAAGAGCAGCAAAAGTAAAATCCAAATTAACCAAGCGCTTTCGCCTGGACTATTCCAGGCTTTTTCAAGGTAAAAATGTGAATGTGGCCATGCTGGTTAAATACACAAACTGATAAGCCAATTTAACAATTAAGGATCAATTAAAATTCAATGAACGTCCACATTTAAAGTGCCATAGTGCTTCATTCTCCTCTATATAGTTCTAGTAAGAGGCTTATATAAATATTATGTACTGAATTCCTCTTGTTTACTGAATTAATATTACTTGCAGATCTCCATGTTCCAGAAAATTACAATGTTATTGAGATACAGCAAAAAAATAAAATGTAAAATAAGTGAAATCACAATATAAGTATACCCATATATAAAATATATTTGTTTTAAAATCTTCATCTACTAAATACAGTTGAATACTCAAAACTTCACTAATCTTAACTTGTTTAATTAACATAAACATTATGTTCATATATAAAATACTCCGTTAATTAATATGTTGTTTCATTATTTCATTGTTGCATATAATGAATTTACCTTAATTTAATTTAAGATAAAATAAAATTAATGCATGTAAAAAATCAAATCACGATCAACTTCATTTAAGAGCATTTTCTTTTTAAATTTACTTTTTAAACAGACCTCTGAATATATTTAATGAAATATTATTATCCAAGTTAAAACACATTAAATGCTGTAAAAACATCATAATTTGTTTCTTTTTACCTTCAGTATGCTGCTAATGCTAATACTGTTGTTCATACCTGGGTCTTTTGAAGCATCCAATTTAATTTGCCAAGTTAACTCCCTAGTTTCTAAATAGCTTTCCCAATCTCCTCCCCTTGGGTCAATTGTAACCCGTTCAAGGACAAAAAATTTTAAAGCCATATTGGTACAGGTTAAAGAATGTTTGTAAAATGTGTTCGTGTTTTTCTTTTTTTCTATCTCGTACATATGCTCATAAATTCTTTTTTTGAGCATTCTAGTAGTTTTTCCGACATAGAATCCTAAACAAACAGTGCATAAACCTAGATATACTACTCCTCCTGTATTGCAATTATGGTAACCTGGTGTCCTTATAAAACAATTCCTAGATGGTAAGGAAACTTCCGCTGCGTTCAACAGGTAATTACACTGTTTACACATACCACATTTGTATGTGCCACTCTTTCTGTAAGAGGAGAAGTTATTAGTCAACTGTCTTAGGTTGGAATTTTGTTCAAACATTCCTTTTAGGTTGATGTCACATTTTCTGACAAATGTTAATGTGTCAGGTAAATAAGATTTAATCTGTTCCTGCATAGTTAAAATCGGCCAAAAAGCTTTTAGGGTGTTTTCTATATACCTTGAGTCATTACTAAAGGTATAGATGAAACTTTTCTGTGTTTGATTTTGTCCTTTGTTGTTGTTTATTGGGAGTGGTAGACCTTTACTAAGAAGGGGAAAGAAATGAGAGTCCCTTTTCCCTAGAACTTCTTTTGTTATAGATTTAATTAACTGTAGTGGGTAGCCTCTTTCTACAAACATATTAGTTAGGAAAGCAACTTCTTCTAATAAAGCTACTGTTGTACTGCATATTCTAGATGCTCGAATCAGTTGACTTCTGACTATTCCCTTTTTGGTGTAGTCTGGGTGTGAGCTTTCAAAATGTAAAAAAGTGTTTGAGAAAGAGGGCTTCCTATAAATGCTTGATTGAAAGTGGTCACTTTCAGTGTCCTTGACTAAAAAAATGTCTAAATAGTGCAATGAGGTAGTACTAAGTTCATAAGTGAATGACAAAAAGTCAGTGGTTGTATTGATGTACCCAAAAAACTCAAGGAAAGTTTCCTTAGGACCTTGCCATAGAATGCAGATGTCATCCAAATAGCGTTTGTAAAATATAATCTGTTCTTTCCATTTAGTAGAATGTATAAACATTTGCTCCCATTTATGTAAGACTATATTTGCATAGGATGATGCGCAAGGGGAGCCCATAGCTACCCCTTTGTTTTGCCTAAAGAATTCACCATTGAAAAAGATGTAGTTGTTGTTAAGAATTATTCCCATGAATTCGATAAGTATGTTTATTTGGGTGTTGCCAAGGTTACTTAAGTGGGTTAAGATGTCCGAAAACCAATCTAGTCCTATATCGTGAGGTATACTTGGGAACAATTCAACTACATCGATAGTGATCATTAATAGATCACTACTGCAAATATTTGGAGGAATACTAGCCAAGAACTCCCAAGAATCTTTGCAAACAATCTTTGCTTATATATGTTACCCAATCGATGAAAGGATAGTTAGTCACCCATGGACAGGGTATTTGGCTGTACTGAGAGTGACTTAGGTAGGTCCTGGTAGGTTGTGTGGGTTTTGTGGTTCATGATGGGGGACCTATAGCTAACAATGAAATGGAGGTGGGGTCTTTCCTACACTTAGTTAGACTTGGAGTACCTCTAAGGGGTCGTACTGTTTCATAGGTTCATAGGTAGGTACTAGGCTATCAGCCCTGGGGCCTATACAAGCCCAGCCAAAAAGGTACCCTGGCTTTTGTCACCCAAGAAAATTATTTTCCTGTGCCACTGTTGAGCAGAGCCACAGAGGTGATCTCCAGGGTGAATTTCCTATTTCCCATCTAATCATCAAGAATTTTCATTGAAGAGTGCTAATGAGGAGCTTTGTTTGATATAGATAGGTAGTTTATTCCAGAGTATGGGAAGTCTCTGGGACAGGAATCTATCCCTCTGGCATGTTCTGTTTATTGCGGTGACAAGGTTTAGGTCCCTAGAGCATGTAGGTCGGAGGGATTGGGATTTCTTTAAGTGGAGCATGTCCAACAGCTCTGGGTTTGACATAGCTTTGTATGTTAGGCAGAGATCACCTCTGAGTAGGTGATATGTGATGGAGTTTAACCAGTCTACAGGTGCAGCATAACCCTGAGTTTGTTTCTGGAGGATATTTTTATATTGGGAAGTTTGTTCTTATGAACTTTCCTAAAAAAAGCACTATAGGGGAGGCAAGTACCTTTACCAGCAACCCAAAGCCTAGAAGCAATAGGTGAAGAACATCTCTGGAAAAGCAGCCTGATCTGTCGACCATATCATCTCAGGCTGTCTGATGCTGGATCCCCCTGGAATGATAGCAGAAGCTAGGCCAATAGCTGAAGTCAATCATTTGTATTTGTATTGTGGCATTATCCTAAGTGATAGAAGAATGCTGCTTAGGGCTAGGGACACACCTGCCTGTGACACATAATCTGAAAGCTCCATCATGTGTCTCTTCATAGGGTACAGTGAGGTACGTCTCAAGTCATAAACTATGATAGAGTCATGACAGTACTTGTTGAGAGACTTGAGTGCATGCATGATTTGGCAGATCCTGGCACCAGACAGCAGCTGACCCTGACCAACTCCTTGTCCAGGCTACTGAGGGTGACATCTGTGTAGCTCACTATGGAGTCACCTATGACCAAGACATTTGGTTTAGATATGTTTTGCCTTAGAAGCTTATTGGGTGAGACACTGATGTGTGTGTTATTAGGTGTAGTGGGTGCTGTTGAGACTGTATTGTGTACAGAAGGTTTGAGCTTCGGAGGTCTTTGCTCTTTTGGTATATTTCTAGTGAGTACCTCCACGTATGTGGATTTATGTGTTGTGTGCTTGGTATGTCTAGGAGGTGGAGTGTGGGTGCTGACAACCTTCTTGGTATTTGGGTGTAGACAGGGAGCATTGATTCCAGATTCATAATATAGATACATCTCTCACATATTGGATTTGCATGTTTTAGGAGTAGTAGGTCGTCTGTATACACAAGGCCTGTATATACCTCAGTATGGAGAAAATCGATATATGTCCAG
Organism: Protopterus annectens; assembly: GCF_019279795.1. Classification (NCBI taxonomy): domain Eukaryota; kingdom Metazoa; phylum Chordata; order Ceratodontiformes; family Protopteridae; genus Protopterus; species Protopterus annectens. The sequence continues at coordinate 376,572,397 of NC_056740.1, forward strand.
TAACAGAAACTTGGTTTAAGGCTCCAGAGAGCACCCCAGCACTACCAGGCCTTAACTCATACCATACATTTCGGCCACAGAACCCAAACCGAAATACAAAAGTGGGGCGTATCCATATTCATCAAGGATACCCACACCTCCAGGTTAGTGGCACAGCACGATGCTTCAGAGATCATCCACGTGCAATTAACAATGGGCAAAACTGCAATTCAAATTGTAGCTTGCTACAGATCACCCACCATGTCCCAGGACCCCCATTCCGCGTTTCTGGAAACACTGGGAAACATAAAGGTCCTACCGAACACCCTAATATTGGGTGATTTCAATTACCCAAACATTCACTGGGAGAACTACTCAAGTACTAACTCCCTTGCCCAACTTTTCCTAGAATTTATAAACTCAAATGCTCTGGTTCAACTGGTCAACACTCCCACCAGAGGTGACAACATATTGGACCTGGTCATCACCAACATGGGCGACCGGTGTTCCACAACAGAGGTCAATCCCTCACTGGTTAGATCTGACCATAAACAAATCACTTTGGATATCCATATTCCGCCCCCACCCCCCGAACAAGAAAACCACCCTGAAACATTTTTCAAAAGCAAACTTCACTACCTAGATCTCGCTAAGGCCTTCAACACCATTCCATTCTGGTATTATAGACAAGCACACCAGCCTGAACATAAACCCCTACGTCACAAGATGGGTTGCCAACTGGCTCATGGACAGAAACCACATGGTGAGAGTTGCAGGAGCTAGGTCTGACTCTAAACCGGTTACAAGTGGCGTTCCCCAGGGCTTAGTCCTAGGACCCTTCCTGTTCGGCATATACTTCTCAGAGGTACAGGCAAGCACAGGAGGACTATGGCTGACCAAGTTCGCAGACGACCGCAAACTATGGGCTATAACTGACTCTCCAGCTGACACAGACATCCTCCAAAAGGGTCTCACTGAGACGGATACCTGGTGTCAAAATCATGGCCTCAAGCTAAATGCCAAAAAGTGCATAGTCATCCCCTTTGGAAAAAACAAAGTACCCACAAACTACCACATAGGTGGTAGTCCCCTAAATATGGAAGACGTAATAAGGGATCAGGGACCCAAGTAGATAGTAATCTCACCTTTAATAATCACATTGCCAAAGTGGTTAGAAAATCCTTCTATGTGGCCCACCTAATCACAAAAGGGTTCGCATCCAGATCAAAAGAGGTCATTGTGCCCCTTTACTCATCACTCATCAGACCCATCATAGAGTACAACACCCCATTTAGGATGTACCTTACAAGACACCTGCAACAGCAGGAAAGACCACAGAAGTGCCTCACCAAGAGGATCACTGGCCTCAAACAGATGCCCTATGCAGCTCGACTGAAGAAACTCCAGTTGTACTTGGTTGCATACCGCCTATTCAGAGGTGATCTCTGCCTGACATACAAGGCCTTGTCTAACCCAGAATTGATGGACATGCTCCACCTAAAGAAAACATTATCCCCTCGAGCCACACGCTCTAGGGATCTAAACCTCACCACAACAATAAATAGGACGTGTTGAAGGGATAGATTCCTGTCCCAGAGACTTCCCATGCTTTGGAACAAGATCCCAATCTACATTAGGCAGAGCTCCTCGCTAACACTCTTCAAAAGAAACCTTGACGACTGGATGGGAAACAGAAAGTTTACCTTGGGGATCACTTCAGTGGCTCTGCTGGGCAGAGGCCCAGGAAACTAATCTAAGGGGGCGGTGAAAGTCAACACATTCTGGCTAGGCTTATAAATGCCTTCGGGCAGATAGCCCAGTATCAACCTATGAACCTATGAACCTAAGGCAATTGCTACATTGCCTCAGGATGCCCATGTCAATCAGGCTGGCTGGAGAAATGGTGGGAACCTGGCCTTCCACTATGCCAGGTGTATTCTGTAATAAGTGGCAGAGTGGGCTAGATGGACTAGGTCCTGTTGTAGAACTAGTAAAATCAGCTAATCTCTGGGAGGTTTAGGGGTAGAAACCTGCGCTGGTACCTCAAAAAGCACAGCTGGGCTGCTCTCTGGGTAGCAGTGCACAACTGCATTGCACACTGAGAAGCAGGGAAGCCTAGGAGGGTTCCCTAGCAGTTATCTAGAGAAAATTTGACTTTTTAAGTGTTTGCATCTATAAACGGCAGTGCTAACCCCAGCTGCATGGTGTGCAGCTATGCACAAATGCTGTGTTTAAATATTAGCTAAGTAAAAGAGTTTTCAAACAATCTAGCCGAAAGGAAAGCTCAAGACTGAGCCTTGTTCCAACAATCCCCAACTAAGATGGGTCATTGACTACACTCTTCTGCCACAAGGGTGCAGGAGGGGCTTCTTAATGTAAGATGGCTGGCTTTAGTTCTCATAAAATGCTAAACGTTCTCATAAAATGCCGAACATCTAGATTCAGCAAGTCTGAACCTAGCCTATGTAATAAATTGTTTAATTACTGTACGTAGACCATGTAGAAAACACAGTCACAAATGATAAAAATAGTTTAAAATCTCCATATCTGACCTAAAAAACACTAAACTTAAAACCACCTCCACATTCAAGTACCTTGCCCTCTGAGTTGACTCCCCTCCATTAACTTTCATTCCCACATTGAGAAAACAAATACATCATGCTCTTCTGGTCTAAAATGATCTCTCCATTTTTCTCCTCCTCAGCCAGGACTGCTATTGAGAAATGAGTCTTGGTCTACCAACTTGAATATGGCTCATCCTCACCTTGGCCTCTGCTGAAACATCAAATCCCCACAAACTATCTCTGAATCCATTTACTATTGCATCTCTAACACTCCCCTGCCCCATACCCACACACAAGAATGCTACTGCTGCACTTTAAGCAAAGCCAAATAGCTCAGTTTTAAACTAAGAGCTCACCTTCTATTCAGAACACAGATATTTAAATTGTTACACCTCAGCAGAACACCCCCCCAGCTAAACTCCACAAAAACCCTCTAAGTACAACTTGTCAGTATTCCCTAGCTGCTTTCCCAGTCTCCATTCCAACTTTAAACCTGCATCCCACCAAATTTGTCTTCTCCATACTGGCTGATATCCTCTGGCAATCCCTCCTCCCCAACCTAGAAACCTTCCCACCTTCACAAAAGAATTAAATTATCATCTACTTTAACCAGACAAATGCTCCTTTTTTCCAAAGGGATTTATCAGATAATTTCAGCTCAGCTCTTTACTATACCCTTCTGTTATTTGTATACTGAATACTGATCATCATTTTTGCAAAAAAAAAAAAAAAAAAAAAAAAAAATACCACTGCCGCAAAAACGTCTTGGCTGATTATGGTCTCTGACACAGGTATTTTATTTATGCCTCACTGTTTATCTATATTCTGTATATTTCAGTTGTATTCCTAATGACGCCTAAGCATTTTTTGGTGAATGTTTTTCACCTGGACTGTGCCTGGAAATGGTCATGACTGATACGTGTACTAACCTTGTTAACAAACAAAATAAACACAAATTAAGTTAGTCATTATGTATTAAACCTTTTGGTCTGCTTTTGTTAATATGGCTAATTCTTAATATTGCTAATAGTTATTCCTTATCTATTGTTAATGCTCTGGTGCAATGCTGTTTTAATACTTTTAACAGACCATTGTATGTACACTGATTATATGTAATCTGTTCTGTATCTCAACTTATTCTGTATTATTGTATCTTGGGTTTGCCTCTAAGCATCTGTTTCTTTTTTGTACTTGTTTTATATACATATTTGTTCAAATGCAGTGTATATTTGTTTATATAATTACTACTGCTCCTATCCTTTTAGCTTCTTGGTCTAGGTAATGACTGAAAAGGATCTTGTACCAGCTCATCAAACCACTGAACAAAAATAAGTAAATCAATAAATAAATCACATAAATATCATCTCTCTCTCTTATTAACTGTATAATACAAGTGATTTGCTATACCTAGTAAATTCATGTCTTATTGTTTTATTCTGGTTAACACTTTGCAAATAACATCTCCTGGTCTCTGTGCAATTTATAGTACATTTCTCTCTATTTTCACTGATATCATGTTAGCCTATATTACTGTAAATGAACCACATTTTCATTATAATTATCAGGATTATTCATTGCATGTTATTACTTTAGGGATGAGGTTGTGGCTAAAAAGGTTCTTTTGACAGATCCAAACCTGATAATCAGCAAACAAACAAACAAACAAAAAAGCAAACAAACATGCTCTCTGTTGTGTATAATAATCCATTGAAAGCATAAAACATTCTCCTTGCTGTATTGGACCAACCACTGCTTCATTGCCAGTTGGTGCCATGCCATTTCATAGGACTATGTGTACCCATGCCATTTAATAGGACCATGTGTACCCATGCTATTTCATAGGACTATATGTACCCATGCCATTTCATAGGACTATGTGCACCCATGCCATTTCATAGGACTATGTGTACCCATGCCATTTTGTAGGACTATGTGTACCCATGCCATTTCCTAGTAGTACATGTACCCAAGCCATTTCCTAGGACTACATGTGCCCATGCCATTTCCTAGTACTACGTGTATCCATGTCATTTCCTAGGACTACATGTACCCATGCCATTTCCTAGTACTACGTGTACCCAAGCCATTTCCTAGGACTACATGTGCCCATGCCATTTCCTAGTACTACGTGTATCCATGTCATTTCCTAGGACTACGTGTACCCATGTCATTTCCTAGGACTACATGTACCCATGCCATTTCCTAGGACTACCTGTACTTTCTTAAACCTTCAGGGCTATGTTGTCACATTCCTTCCTCATTGAATTTTGCTCTGTCATTCTCTCTTCTCACCCTGCTTTCCATTTCTCCCTTTGTTTTCAAGTTTTGTTTTTGAAATGTACACTGACACTTTCGATTTTGCAAACAAATTGTATAAGTATCAATGCAACATAATACTGTCAAAGTCATCATGCACTCGCACGAACAATTTTTGTCTTCATCTGTGCTTCTTTAATGTAACCATTGGGGTCTATTCTTACCTCATTTGTACAGATAACTTATACCCTGACCTCATCCAGGAGTCTGTGCACTATACAAGCCTAAAGATTTTCTCTGGTTTCAAACAGCCTATACATTAATCTACAGCATGCTTCTTATATTTTGCTATGTCCAGTTTTAGAATTCTGTCCTCAGTCCTTCGCTTAATAACTTCAGATCATGATTCATCTCATTCTGTTGCTTCAGTGCAATCAGAATACAATTTCTGTGTACTCTGACAGCAAACTTCTTCTCATCTTTAAGCTCTCACCTTGTGTCCCCTTACCTGATCTCCATTACTTTTCTAAACTAGTTTCTGTTTGCAGTTCAGTGTACCTCTTTCATTCATTGGCACTGCAGCCTCATGCATTTATTCTCACAATTTGTTCCATCTGTATCAATTAATCAATGGAATCTCAGTTTATTAACTATTTATTTACATACCCATGTACCTATTGGGCATGGTAGAGAAACCTCTAACTTCCATAGGGGTCAGTCTCATGCTGAGATTATTCCAGACTCCAGCACCGGCAAAATCAAACAGATTGCAAAGAGTGTTTCCTGGTGTTAGCTGTATTTGGATTTAGTTAGCTATACACAAGCTATTACTCTAGGTGATATTTTGGTGTTAAACATGTTGAGTAGTGAATGATATAAATCACAAAAATGTCTGAATAAATAAAGACATGAATGAATTCTATTCATGAAGGTTGTAATGTAATGGCGTACATTGAGATGCAGAAGTAGTATTCCGTGCGAAAGTTATTTGTAGTAAGCATGTGGCTTTCAGGTATGTTTCTTCTGCACAAAATATACTTGGCCAGCGCAGACCTACAAGCCCTACCAATAGTTGGGTATATTAATGAGGATGACATTGTCCTGTTTAAAACTTTGCTGCAGTAGGCCCAAATAATTCCAAGAAAATCAACAGATACATTTACAGATATTTTCTATTGTTAAGTACCTCAGAGTCACATTAGCAGATAATGTTTGGGTCAGTAACTCTTTCCATATTATGTAGGAGACAAATATCTGAAGAACAAGACTGTGGTCATTGTAAATATTTTCTTATGTCATCTTCGCTGGCATAATAAAGACATGCCTGATTATACCGATTCCAGTTTAGAGGCAAATTGCCCAGATAAGATTATTTGTTACCATGCTGTACCTGATATAATATCCTGGTGAACGAGTGGCTTTTTTTTTCAAATTTGAACTAAACTTCAAGTATCTACTCTGAGTAACATCATAATTGCAGTGCTTGCATGTGTGTGTGTGTGTGTGTGTGTGTGTGTGTGTGTGCATCTTTGCGGAGGGAGCAAACGTGCAATGGCCTTTATAATCTCAGTTGATACAGCGTGCTATTATGGTCTTTAACAAACCAACCACTGCTAATAGAATCTTGAAACTGCCCAGCTAATCAGTTCTGTGTCACTCTAGCAAATAGATTAATTATGCATCTTAATTAGAGGGTTAGGCCAAGATTTTTTCTTAGAGAAAAACTTGAGGATACATACAACATTTGCACATAAGATACTCATTTACTTACTTATTTTTAAATCCAGGTTTTTGGTTAGTAATTACAAAAATGATCTAGTCAGCTGTTTATGTCATTACACGATCTGATTTTCATTCTGGGTCTCTTCATAAAGCTGCGTTGTCCTTGCATTGGCATTATAAAGCTGTAGTTCTGTTAAGCATACTAGTTATATGGCTGGCTCAGCTTTGATCAAGTTCGTAATAGGATTGTCATCTTGGCATTCAGAACAGCTGTATCCACCTGCATGCAAACTGAGATACCAGACTTTATACCTTTGTAGCACCTTCAAGGATTAGAGATTTAGGAGATTCAGGATTTAAAAGATAAAGCATTGCTAAAGAAAAATAATATATATTTTTTTGACGTTAGCTTGTAGTTTACTGTGGTGAAAAGTAAAGGAAATCAGATGATAAGAAATCTGTATATCTGTCTAAAGATATTACACAAGAAGGAAAATGGCCTGCTCAGATTGATCTCCCGTATTATCAACTTCATATTTCATTTGCTCAGATTGATCTCCCGTATTATCAACTTCATATTTCATTCTGTTTTCATCCTGCAAGAAAAAAAAATCTTCCATTTATTGCATGGAGTTTGACTTTTATATAACAATGCTGCATTATCAATTTCTTCTCCTTTTTTAAGTATTTATTTATTGCTCTTGCAGTAACTATCTATGGAGAGGCAGTCCCTGCCCATTGTCTGGGATGAGTTTCTGTCATTTCTAATAAAAAGATATGGAAGAACTTCTTGGCACCAGTCTATATCTTGAGATCAGTGTAGAAATCTGACTCACTTCATAATTAAGTGATTTGCATTTAGGAACCAGTTTTTACTAAAGTAATCCTTTGCTTTCTATAAAGAAAGAGAAAGCTTTGCCTAAGGCTATCACAACATGATCTGACAAGTCCCTGCTCGAGTAAGTAATTTCTAGATGCAAGGTGATTGCTAAAGTGAAATTGACTTTTAACATCTTATTTTTCAGGAAGACCTTAGAGAAAGTGGTATCTATGCAGCTTGAGGAATATCTTACATTCGTCATTTGTGCAAACCCAAAGTCTAATTTTTAAACGGTTTTACTTGCATTGATGTACCATAGACAAGGTTACATATGAGACTAAGAGTTTAGCATAAGGCATAAATGGTCATTTTTGTGGTGTATTAATATCATATCAGAATTCCACTTAGGTTTGTCATCTTGAAGTATGGTGTTGGTAGAAAAGTGATTCCTTGCCTCAATGGCATAGTGATGGAAATGGTGTTGGAAATGAATCACTTGCACCCAATATTCAGGCTGTATATTATTTTCACTGACTCTTTCTTTATCATTGTGTGTGCTGTCTCTGGAAAGTGCCATTAAAAGTTATGTGGTGTTTTTTCATCATCTTATAGATTGCTAATGTATTGTTGTTTGGCCAGTCCTGAGATGTGATTGTTTCTTCATTGCTGAATGGCTAAATGGACATTACTCCAAAGTCACTGTATTCCCTTAATGATACTCAACCAGGGAGGTGGTATTGGGTCACCCCTGCATATAGAGTATATTATATTCAGAGGAGATCCTTCCATAGGAAAGAAATTGCATTTTTTTGTTTGTTCCAAAATTGCATCTAGATGAAATTGCTATTGTAAGACCTTTGTATAACTCTCATATAGTATGTACTACAGTTGTGATTATAATTTGTATGAAGAGTAATAACATAACTATTCTGCATACCTGAATTTATCACTCAGAGTGAGTGGACAACCATACAGCTAGACTAATTTGGGACATTCACCTCTGCTGAGGTGCTGGGGTTAGGGCAACACAGAACTACTGAATGGATATGCTAGGGTAATGGTACACCAATGCTAGGGTAATAGTACACCAAATGCTAGGGTAATAGTACAGCAGAGCTGATTTGCAATTCTCTGGTCTGGTAACAATTAGGCACACTTGCAAGTTGCTCTCCTCCCTTGGACTGACCCTTGTCCTGGAGGTTGGTCAGAAGGGGGGTTCAAAAGGTATACAGGTGGTCAGAGTGCTATATCTGGCCCAGAAAATGAAAAAAAGCAATAATTTTCAGTGCTGTGTGTATAATTTCAGAGGCAACAATGTGAAGACAAGGTTGGTCTCTTGGTGTACTGCTTCCTTCGATCAGAAGATTTTCAATCCTAGAAAAGTGTGTTTGCGAAGTGAAATATAGACTTGTAAGCTTATCATTGTATTATTACATTATTATTTTGTATTATTATATTGTTTGGCTAAAATGTCATCATGAAAAAACAAATTTTAGGGTCTATATTGTCAACAGAGGGTTGTTTGAAGACTATATCATCAAGAGAATTTGAGAATATATGGTGTGGCACTTATGACTGCAAACAGCAAAATCAGATGTTGCAAAAAACATGTTAACTTGCACATGATGAGTAACAATAATCGGTCAAGAAGTGGTTTGAAAAAATTATTATATTACAAGTTATAGCTCACAAGAATGGAAATTACCAGTTATGAGAAAATCTACACTAAAAAGGAGTAGAGGCCTACATATCTGGTTATGGTCAGCAGGTTTGCCTAAAATATGTAACTTGTTTACGTTAGGGGCTCACATCATGAAATGTACATCTGAAGAGTGATTTTACATTTCTTATTCACAGTCAACCATAAAAACTGCACTGAACTTTTTTATCTGCATTTGGAAATTGTCAGCCGTTGCACTCATAAGAACTGGTAAAGAAATGCTTATGTGAGATATTAAAGTTTAAAATTAAAAAAAAATAACAATGAAGATTTTGTTTGCAAAAAGAAATACAGGATCATATATGCCAGTTTTCAAATAAATGTGGTAAAATATTTAGCCTTGTTATTTTGTGTCTAGTCTAATGAATTATAGTAGTAGTGTTACATATTCAGAAAGATAATGGTGTTTTTCACACTTGAAGTGTGAAACTGATTTATCTGGTCCTCAATAATATGGAAGAGTGCATACCCCCTAGGGTGATGTCTTCACTGGTAAGGTCAGACCACAAAATGGTCTCCTTTAAAGTAAAAATAAAACCCAGGACACAAGCTGACCATAGAATTTTCAGGTTAACTTAATGCTATTAAGTGATAACCTGACAACATTTCATGCATCCATAAACCCTGATAATACTTCTGGCTACGCAGAACTGTTCACAGAAACCCTGTACCCACCAGGAAGAACTACAGAATAAACTCAGAAAACAATCCTCTCTTGTGGACTCACAACACCAGTAGGCTGCACAACAGAAGGAAGAAAATGAATGCAAAATTAGGAGGCATAGCATCCAGCAGGATAAAAATGCCCTTATCAAGCCAAACAACTCAGAGGACAAATAAAATCTAAAAAAGCAAAATTTGAGGTAAATTTGTCCTCCCAGGCCAAGGACAACCAAGGCATTCTTTAGGTATGTTCGTAACCTCTAATGCAATACACAGTTGTATGCAGAGCTAATTGTTAATGGAGCCCATCTATACTGAGCCAGAAGATACACCAAACTTACTAGCAGACAAATACAAATCTAATGTTACCTCCCCTCTCCCCTCAACCTCCCCTCAGGAAATACCATCAACTATATCTCCCCTTACTATCACTAGGGAACAAGTCCTCAATGCTCTCTCTAAGGCCACGAGCAAAAACAACTAAATGCCAAGAAATGCATAATAGTATCCTTTGGGAAATCATCCACCCCTGGTAACTATCATTTTGACAACGCACCCCTAAGAGTCCACCCAATAGTTAAGAACCTGGGAACACACATGGACAGTAATATAGCCTTTGACCATCTCAACTTAAAAACGAAAATATGGCATCTAGGTCCAAGGAGGTCATGGATTCATCAGACATATCATTGAGTATAATGCCCCCTTTGGTATGTACCTAACTACGCACATCCAACAATTGGAATGTCCACAGAGGTTCTTCACTAAAAGAATACAGGGTGAAAGTATAATGTCCTATGCAGACTACCTCAAAGCACTATCATTGTATTCTGTCGCCTACAGGCTATTTAGAGGAGATCTATGCCTGGCATACAAGGCATTGTCAGACCCCACCTTGATGGATGTCCCGCATATCCACAAAACAAACAGCACCAGAATTACCCATTCTAAAGACTTAAGCCTTGCCTGTGTTATAAATAGGACCTGCTGGAGAGACAAGTATGTATCCCAGAGACTTCCCGGTCTATGGAACAGGCTCCTCATCCATGTGAAGCAGAGTTCCTCTCTAAACCAGTTCAAGTGTAATTTGACAATTGGATGGGGAACAGGAAATTCATCCCTGGTTTGGCACCTATGTCTCTAATAGACACAGGCAGCCTGTAAATCATTCATCTCCCAGGCCCCTGCTTGTAAATGTTTCAACTAAGACACCACACAGTTATTACCAGGATCCAAAATACATACAAAGTGAACCACGCTTCACATCTATCTTGCCATTTATTGTCTAAACTAAGTGCTTTCATCCTCTTCAGTCAAGACTTTCTCCCAAGCTAGGGAACTTAGTTAGGGGTCAAATGAAAGTATAGTTTATATTGCAATTAAAATAGAAAATAGGCATTTTTTTCAGTTCATTTTAGGAGAGATATTAGCAGATTGGAAATCTCCATCATGAAAGATGGAGCTTTACTGGTTCATAGGTTCATAGGTTCATACTAGGCTATCTGCCCTAGGGCATTTATAAGCCTAGCCAGAGTGTGTTTAGCTTTCGCCACCCATTTTAAATTAATTTTGCTATGCCCTTTTTCGAGGTTAGTATACTGTGTCTCTGTCTAACAGTGACACAGAAGTGATACCCGGGGTAAACCTACGATCTCCCATCCACTCATCAAGATTCCTCTTGAAGAGAGTCAATGAGGGACTCTGCCTAACCTGGACTGGGATTTTAGTCCAGAGTGAAGGGAGCTTCTGGGTTATGAATCTGTCCCTCCAGCATGTCCTATTTATTTCAGTGCTGAGGTTCAAGTCTCTCGAGTGCGTAGCTCGATGGGATTTGGATTTTGTGAGGTGCAGCATGTCCATTAATTCCGGGTTGGACATGGCTTTATACGTCAGGCACAGATCGCCTCTGAGCAGGCGGTATGCCACTGAGTACAGCTGGAGTTTCATTAACCGGGCAGCATATGGCATCTGTTTGAGCCCTTTGATCCTCTTGGTGAGGTACTTTTGGGGTCTTTTCAGTTGCTGCAGGTGTCTGGTAAGGTACAATCCAAAAGGGGCATTGTACTCAATTATGGGCCGGATGAGGGATGAGTAAAGAGGCACGATGACCTCCCCTGATCTAGATGTGAATCCTTTCATGATTAGGTGGGCTATATAAAATGTTTTTCTAACCACTTTGGCCACGTGGTTGTCAAATGAGAGATTGCTATCAACTTGGGTCCCCAGGTCCCTAATGACTTCTTCTGTACTTAATGGATTACCACCTATGTGGTAATTTGTGGGCACTTTGTTTTTGCCAAAGGGGATGACTATACACTTTTTGGCGTTTAGCTTGAGGCCATGGCTCTGGCACCAGTTGTCTGTTTCTATGAGGCCCTTTTGGAGGATGCTTGAGTCGGCTGGAGAGTCGATTATGGCGCCCAGTTTGCAGTCATCTGCGAACTTGGTCAGCCACAGTCCTTCCATGTTGGCCTGTACCTCCGAGAAATATATACCAAACAAGAGAGGTCCCAGGACTGAGCCTTGTGGGATGCCACTTGTTACTGGTTTGGAGTCTGACATGGCTCCAGCAATTCTAACCATGTGGGTTCTGTCCTTGAGCCAGTTTGCAACCCATCTAGTGACATAGGGGTTTATATTTAATCTGGTGAGCTTATCTATAATGCCCGAGTGGGGTATTTTATCGAAGGCTTTTGTGAGGTCCAGGTAGGCTGTGTAGACCACCTTCCCCTCGTCAATGGCCTTGGTGACTGTTTCAAAGAAATTGACCAGGTTTAAGAGGCAGGATCTGCCCTTAACAAAGCCGAACTGGGTAGGATCCAGTGTCTGTAGGTCCCCAATATCTTTATTTATGAGGTCCATGATGATCCTTTCCATAGATTTGCAGACCAAGCTAGTCAGGCTTATGGGGCAATAGTTTCCAGGATCCGTTGAGTCACCACCTTTGTGGAGAGGGACCACTGTTGCTGTACGCCACTCTTTGGGTACATATCCTGTAGTAAGGCTGAGATTGAACAGTAGTTTTATGTTTGGGTTTAGCTCTTCTTGGAGTTCATGTAGGATGCAGCCCGGGACACTGTCTGGTCCCATTGATGCTGTGTTTTTTGCTTTGGAGAAGGCGGCTCTTACCTGAGCATCTGAGATGTCAGGGGGGCAGCACTCTGCTTGGATAGATATTTGTCCTTTTGGTGGGGAGGGGGGGAGAAGTTTGCTCTGAACCTGTCAGCTAGGATGTTGGCAATGTCTGTGGGTTTGGTGTATTTTTTGTCATTTTGGACTAATTCTGAGCATATCTGGGAATTCCCACCCAGGTTCCTAACATAACTAAAGAAAGCCTTGTGATTATCCTTAGTGTTCTGTGCAATTTTTCTCTCGAAGCTGGCCTTAGACGATTTTATGAGTGCCCGTAGTTTTTTGCTAATACTGATCAGAGATGCCTTCCCTTTTTGGGATTTTGCTCTATCATGTAGTAGCTTCCTCCTTCTATTGTATAGTTTGTTTATGGCTGGGGTCCACCAGACAGGACGTCTGCCTTTGGAGGATTGGGTCTTGGTTTTATTTGGGATTGCATGATCCATGCATTCCCGAAGGTGTTCATAGAATGCGTTTATAAAGGATTCTGCGGTCTGGGCCATATTTTCCACAGGCCCGGGGGCTTTGAAGGATTCCACCTCAGTTTTGAGGAGTGTGAAATTTGCTTTAGAGAAGTTTTTCACTGTGGTTTTCTGGGCAGGGGGTGGGGTCAGGATGTGAATATCCAATGAGATAGTTTATGGTCTGAACTTACCAGTGAGGCATACACTTCTGGTCTGGAGCATAGAGTCCCCATGTTGGTGATGATCAGGTCCAGTATGTTTTCCCCTCTTGTGGGAGTGGTAACAAGTTGTTCCATAGCATTTGAGTTTATAAATTCTAGGAACCTTTGGGCTAGGGTGTTGGAGCTAAAGTAATGCTCCCAGCCTATGTTTGGGTAGTTGAAGTCACCCAATATAATGGTGTTTGGAGAGACCTTCATATTTTCCAGTGTTCTCAGGAAGGCCGAGTGGGGTTCCTGGGTTTGGGTGGGTGGTCTGTTGCAGGCTATAAACTGGAAGGCAGTTTTACCCACTGTTAGTTGCACATGGATAGTCTCTGATGCTTCGTGCTGTGCCACCAACCTAGAGGTGTGGGTATCTTTGACGAATATTGGTACTCCCCCTACTTTTGTGGTTCGGTCCAAGTTTTGGGGCCGAAAAGCATGGTATAAGGTATAACCTGGTATTGTTGGGGTGCTCTCAGGAGCCTTGAACCAGGTTTCTGTTACTGCACAGATATCGATGTTCTCCATGCTAAGGAGAGTTTCCAGTGCATGCATCTTGAGGTTTAGACTTCTGGCGTTGAGTAGCATTACTCTTAGTTTCTTATCCCTTGTGATACCTATGGAGGTGGGTTTGTTTTTTGAGCCTTGCCTAAAAAAGGCACTATGGGGGTAGCAAGAGCCTTTGCCAATATCCGAAAGCCCAGGGGTGACAGGTGCAAGTCGTCACTAGTGAACCATCGTGGCTTGTCGAGCATGTCATCCCAGGCTGACAGGCATTGGATCCCCTTTGAATGACACCAATACTTAAGCCAGTTGTTGAAATTGATCATCTTGTCTTCATATTGTGGCATCATTCTTGGTGGGGATAAGATGCTACTCAAGGTCAGGGTCATACTGGCCTGGGCTACATGCTCAGAGAGCTCCTCTATGTCTCTTTTCACGTAGTCCAGGGAGGTACGTCTCAGGTCATTCACACCAGCATGAACAATGACTGAGTCATATTTGTACTTGCCTTGGAGTGACCTGAGTGCTTGTGTTATGTGGCAGATCCTAGCACCCGACAGGCAGCTCACTGTGACCTTCTCCTTGTTTAGCCTGGTGAGCGGGACGTCAGTGTGCCTGATGATAGAGTCACCTATTACAAGTGTATCAGGTGTGTTGTTTAGCCTTAAGGGCTGTGACTGTTCGGCACACTGGCTTTGTGAGCTATGTGTTGCACGTGTTTTGTTTTGGGGTAGCGGTTGCTTGGGTGCCTGCTTTGGAGGTCTCTGCTGCTTAGGCAGATTTTTATTTAGAGCCTCCGAGTATGTTTTTGTGTGTTTATGTGTTTGGTTTGCTGTCGTGGTAGGTCTATGTGAGACTGGAATTGTAGTGAGTGTGGTTTCCTTCTCCTCCTGACTGGTTACGCCAGTACTGGTGTTATGTACAACATGACATAGAAAGTGAGTTTTCAAGTGAATAAATGACTGTAAATGGGATTAGAAAGCAAAAAAGAACAGCATGGATACAGGAAAGTCACTTTGTGCACAGGTTTTGTGAAGAGATAGTTAGATCATAGTGAGCCAGTCACATGGGGTATTTATATAGCATAAAGATGAACCAAGGTAAAACAGAAAAAATATTTTCTTTAAAATAATGTTGAGTAATTAAACTAAACACATTGTTAATCTCATTTTAGCCTTGCTGTGTCATTGATATGAAGGATATACTCAGTGTAAGAAGCATACCGCATTGCTTTTTCACCATTGATCGATGCAGTGAGGGTGGTATTTGTAAATGTGGTCTCAGAGAGACGGAACAACTGTGCTCTGTAGACACTAAATCAAACATAGGAGAATACCTTCACTTCGTTCGAAATGTACTCTGTTGCCATTGAGGGGTTCATCACTCCCATATGTTTAGGATAAACCAGGAAAAGACTTTGCAACATTTATCAGTGTTTACCCAGTTTTATTCCCCAGATTTACTGGCTGGGGGGGGGGGGGGGGGGGCTAAATTAGAACATTTTCTCAGTTCACATCTCAAAATATATATTTCCTTAAACTACATAATATAGCCTAGAGCCTGGTTTTAGCTGTTTATTGCCTCAGCAGGAGCTATGTATATTGGAAGTGCATTGATATGGATTAATCATCAGCTTATAGCTTTATGATTTTTTTCACTTCACAATAAAACCAAATAAATTAGCAGAAGAAAGAAATAAATGGAAGTGTCAGTAGCTCTGTAAATCAGCAGCAGATAGAAGAAGAAAGAGTTCATAGGTTCATAAGAGGTTACTAGGCTATTGGCCCTTGGGCCTTTATAAACTTAGCCATGTTTTACCTTTGTTCCCTTATTGACCAAGTTGTATGGTCTATAATTGCAGGGCCTTCTGTCTGTCCATGTAGGTCATGTGTTGAAGGCCCTGCATTTTCTTGGTGACAAACCTCTGAGATCTCTTCAGCTGCTTCAGGTGTCTGGTGAGGTACATACAGAAGGGAGCATGGTCTGATAAGTGATGAGTACAGGGGAGTTACAACATCCTTAGCTCTGGATGTGATACCCTTACTTATGAGATGTGCAACACAGAAGGCCTTCTTTACCACTGTGGACACATGGTGAATGAAGTTAAGGTTGCTATCAACCCGTGTTCCCAAATCTCTCAGCACAGGGTTTGAGCTAAGGGGGGTACTGTTAATATTGTAATTTTCAGGGACTTCCCTTTTACTAAAAGGGATGACAACACATTCTTTTGCATTTAGTTTAAGGCTGTGGCTTTGGCACCAGTCATTTGTCTGTGTAACCCGTTTTTGTGGTATGTCAGCATTGTTGGGGGACTCAATGATTGCACCCAGTTTGCAGTCATTAGCAAACTTGGTAAGCTACAGGCCATCTATTTTCACTTGGACTTTTGAGAAATAGATTACAATCAGTAGGGGGTCCAGCACAGATCCCTGTGGTACTGTATGCATTCTGTTGGTGAGCCAGTTGGCTACCCATCTAGTGACCCAGCTGGGTGGGTTTATCAATGATTTCTGAGAGGGGGATTGCATCAAAAGTCTCAGCTAAGTCAAAATAGGCTGTATGTACTGTTTTGCCTTTATCCAGGGCTTTGTTAATATTCTTCAAGAACTCCACCAGGTTTAATAAGCATGATCTACCCTTAATGAAGCTGAACTGGGTCGGGTCAAGAGTTTGAAGGTTCATAGGTTGGTACTAGGCTATCAGCCCTAGAGCCTATACAAGCCTAGCCATAGCAATTCCCTGGCTATATCTTCCCACAATATTTACTTCCATGGACCCCTGTCTAGCAGGGCGACTGACATGATCCCCGGGGTGAATTTCCTATCTCCCATCCAATCATCAAGGTTCCTTTTGAACAGGGTCAAAGAGGCACTCTGCTTGACATGTATGGGCAGTCTGTTCCAGAGTCTGGGGAGTCTCTGAGTCAGGAACCTATAACTCCAGCATGTTTTGTTCATTGTGATGACAAGATTTAGATCCCTGGAGCATGTGGCTCTGAGGGACTGGGATTTCTTTAAGTGTAGCATGTCCAACAGCTCTGGGTTTGACATGACCTTGTATGTTAAGCAGAGATCACCTCTGAGTAGACGATATGCGACAGAGTAAAGCTGGAGTTTTTTTATATGGTCAGCATAGGGCATCTGCTTTAGGCCTGTGATTCTTTTAGTGAGGTATTTCTGTGGCCTTTCCAGTTGTTGTAGATGTCTTGAGAGGTACATACCAAATGGGGCATTGTATTCTAAAGAGGGATGAGTACAGTGGGACAATGACCTCCTTTTTTCTGGATGAAAAGCCCTTAGTGATGAGGTGTGCCACATAGAAGGATTTCCTGACTGTTGTGGTGATGTGGTTATCGAAGGTGAGTCCAATGTCCACCTGTGTCCCTAAGTCTCTTATCACACTTTCGGTGTTTAGTGTACTGCCAACTATGCAGTAATTCACAGGTACATATTTTTTCCCAAAGGGGATAACTATACATTTCTTGGCATTGAGCCCATGGCTCTGGCACCAAGCATCTGTTTCTGTAAGGCCCTTTTGTAGAATAGCCACATCATTTGGGGTTTCAATAATGGCTCCCAGTTTGCAGTCATCTGAAAACTTTGTTAGCCAGGGTCCCTTAGTGTTGGCCTGTACTTCAGAGAAGTAGATGCCAAACAAGAGCAGTCCCAGGACTGAACCCTGAGGAACTCCACTTGTCACTTGTCTGGAGCTGGATTTGGAGTCGGCTACTTTTACAGTGTGGGTTCTGTCAGTAAGCCAGTTGGCAACCCATCAAGTGACGTAGGGATTAATGCCCAGCTTAGTAAGTTTATCTTTGATTCCAGATTGTGGGGATGGTGTTAAAGGCCTTGGCGAGGTCCAGATAGGCTGCATGGACAGCCTTACCCTCATCCACAGCTCTGGAGACTGATTCAAAGAAGTCAACCAGGTTCAGGAGACAAAATCGGCCCTTCACGAACCCAAACTGGGTGGGTTCCAGTGTTTGAAGGTTGCCAATGTCTTTCGTGATAAGGTCCATGATGATTCTCTCCATAGCCTTGCAGATAAGGCTGGTTAGGCTTATGTGTCTGTAGTTCCCAGGGTCAGTGATGGACCCCCTATATGCAACGGAATTACTGTTGCTGTTTTCCACTCTGCTGGGGCAAAGCCACTACTTAGACGGTGTTTGAAGAGAGTGCCACGTGGTTCCATTAGGTCCTGTTTTAGACCATTTAGTAGGCAGCCTGGAATGTTGTCCAGTTCCATAGAGTCTGTGTTTTGGCTAAGGAGAGTGAGGTTATGACCTGATCTTTGGAGATACTAGATAGAGAACTGGTGACAGGAATGCTTTGGGGTATGTCTGGTGGGAACAGTGGGTTGAATTTTGCACCAAATATGTTTGCTAGCAGGTTGACAATGTCCTCAGGGTTAGTATGAGTGCTATTGTCTACTTCTAGTTTGGCAGAAAGCTGGGCCTTCCCTTTTAGATTTCTGACATAGCTAAAGAATGCTTGTGATTATGCTTACTTAGGGATGCTAGTTTAGCTTTATAATTGGCTTTAGAGGACTTTACAAGATATCTAATTTGCTTGTTCAAGCTGTGGAGGGTGTCCTTCCTCTGCTGAGTCAGTTCTCTCTTGGTTTTAGACATTAGTTTCTTCTTCTTCTTGTATAACCTATTTATGTTTGATGTCTACCAGGGTGGCTTATTTTTTTTGTGAGGGCCTTGTTTTGATCCGTTCAGGTACAGCCAAATCTATACATTTGTGGAGGTGTTTGTACAGGACATTTGTGTACACCTCGGTATAGGAGTCATTGTTGACAGTGGTAGCAGGGGGTTGAAACTATTTAAGCCATCACTTAGGAGGCTATAGTTTGCTTTGGAAAAAATGTTCATACTCTTTGCTCTTGAAGGGGGGGGGGGGGGTCAGATATGATTGTTACTTTGAACAAGACTAATTTATGATCAGGCATTCCCAGGGAGGGCAACACACATGGGGTAGTACAGAGCCCTCCCCCATGCTGGTGAGTACCAAGCTTAGGACATTCAAGCCTCTTGTGGGGGTGCAGACTATCTATTCCAGATCATTTGTATTAACAAAGTCCAAGAACCTTAGGGCAAGCATGTTTGTGCTCATACATGACTCCCAATCGATAGAAGGATAGTTGAAATTACCCAGGACCAAGATGTTTGGCTGTATTGTGAGTGACTCAAGTAGGTCCAGGTAGCCAGAGTGTTTTTCATGGTTCATGGTGGGGACCTATAGATAACAATGATGTGGAGGGGGGTTTTACCTACAGTTAATTGGACTTGGAGTAGCTCTAGGGAGTCATATTGTTTGACCAGTCTTGAGGTGTATTTGTCTTTAATGAAGACGGATACACCTCTGCCTTTGGTTCTTTCATACTTGTTTTGAGGTCTGAATGTATGGAAGGTATTGTTGCCTTGCATGGCCGGGGTGCTCTCTGTGGCCTTGAACCATGCCTCTGTGACTGCACAGACGTCGGCATCTTCCAAGGTAAGGAATGCTTCCAGTGAGTGCAGTTTCTGATTTAGACTCCTAGCATTAAGCAGCATAAGCTTGAGTTTGTGTCTAGTGGATTTTTTATGTCAGGAATTTTGCTGTTATGACATTGCCTAAAAAGGCACTATGGAGGAGGAAAGTACCTTTGCCAGTCACCAAAAGCCAAGAGGAGGGAGGTAAAGACCATCTCTGACAAAGCAGCATGGTCTGTCGACCATGTCTTCCCAGGCTGACAGATACTTGATCTCCCTGGATTGACACCAGAAGCAAAACCAATTGTTGAACACAATCATTTTTTGTTTAGATTGAGGCATCATCCTGGGAGAAGGTAGAATGTTGCTTAGGGCTAGGGACATACCTGCCTGGGACACATAATCTGAGAGCTCAGTCATGTCTATCTTCATATAGTCCAGTATGTCTCATGTCATTTACTGTTTACATGTATACTGTAACAGTACTATATAAATATTCCTGTATTTTGAAATGTTTTACCTGTCTGACATTATCTGTATTGTATATGGTCAACATTTCTGTCTTAATGTGGAAATTTTCTCCCCAGGCCTCCACTGTAAATGGACATACATCCAGTCGGACTATCCTGGTCAACAAATGTTAAATAAATAAAATAAAATTTACTCCAACATGGACTATGGCAGAGTCATAATGGTACTTGTTGTTCAGAGACTTGAGTGCATGCATGATCTGATGGATACTGGCACCTGACAGGCAGCTGACCCTGACCCTCTCCTTGTCTAGTCTGGTGAAGGGGACATCTGTGTGTCTCACTATGGAGTTGCGTATGACCAAGGCATTTGGTTTTGAGGTGTTTTGCCTTATTGGCATATTGACTGAGACACTCTTGTATGTAATATTGTGCGTAATGGATGCTGTTGGGTCTGCAGTGTGTGCAGTAGGTTTGCACTTGGGAGGTCTCTGATCTTTAGGTAGGCTTCTAGTGAGTACCTCCATATATGTGGTTTATGTGTTGTGATCTTGTTATGTCCAAGCGGTGAAATATGTGTGCTGACACCCTGTTTGATATCTGGTTTGATGTTATGTGAGAGAATTGATTCAGTATTCATAGTATAGATACATCTCTGACATGTTGTATTTGTTTGTTTTAGGAGTAACTAGTTGTCAGTATACATGGGGCATTTGCTACATTGCCTCAGGATGCCCATGTTAATCAGGCTGATTGGAGAAAAGGAGGGAAACTGTCCATCCATTTTGGCAGGTATATACTGTAGTGATTAGTGGGTAGTGGACTAGATGCATCAGGTTTTTTCTGTAAAACTAACAAAAACTGGCTATTCTATTGAGGGCTAAGGGTAGTAAACTGTGCCAGTGCTTCCCAATGCACAATTGAATTGCTCCTAGGGCAGCAAGTGCAGTCTCTGAGCAATTCTGGTAAACTAAGCACAAACCCGCTCAAATACAACACTTAAATAACAAGCAAGGTTAAATGATTTTAAACAAAATAAACAAAGGGAAAGCCCAAGGCTGAGCATTATTCCAGCAATCCCCAGCTGAGATGGGTCCTTGGCTGCACACTTCTGCCACAAGGGTGTAATGGGGCCTTCTTAACATAAGATGCCTGTTTTTAGTGCTTAGATGATACCAAACAGTCTAAATTCAACAAGCCTGAATCTAGCCTATGCTATAAAATGTAGAAGTGCTAGAAATTCAAAGTGAAAAAAATTGCTGTCACAACAGCAAAAACAAAATGTTTAAATAAAACAGCATTTCAGTAGAATACTCCCGCAAGAGTGCAACCTTCCTAGTGTGAAATAACTGGTCTGGAACCCAAGTGCTTAAACCAGAATGAAGACACTTAGAATAACAGGCACAATAAGCCTTCACCAGCAATTCCCAGCCTATAAGGGTATAGATTACACTATTCTGCCACAATACTCTAGACCACAAACCATCCTAATGTAAAATAATTGGTTTGGAGCACAAGTACTTAAAGTAGAACTAAGACACTTTCAGAATAATAGGCAAAATAAGCCTTCAACCAGCTATTTTCAGTTTTAGAAGGGTGTAGGCTATCATCTCCTGTCACAAGGGTTTAGACCACAAATCTTCCTAATGTAAAATAATTGGTTTGGAACTCAAGTGCTTAAACAAGAATAAAGACATTTAGAACAACATGCACAATAAGCCTTCAATCAGCAATACCCAGCTCAGAAGGGCAGAGGTTACCTTCTCCTCCCACAAGAGTGTAGACCACAAACCTTCCTAATGTAAAATAACTGGTTTGGAGCCCAGGTGCTTAGACTAGAACTAAGACACTTTCAGAATAACAGACACAATAAGCCTTCAATCAGCAGTTCACAGCTTAGAGGTGTGTGGGCTATCCTCTTCTACTATAAGAGTTTAGACCACAAATCTTCCTAATATAAAATTATTGGTTTGGAACCCGAGTGCTTAAACCAGAACAAAGGCACCTAGAACAACAGGCACAATAAGCATTCAGCCATCAATTCCCAGCTCAGAAGGGCAGAGGCTCCCATCTCCTCCCACAAGAGTGTAGACCACAAATCTTCTTACTGTGAAATAACTGGCCTGAAGCCCATGTGCTTAAACCAGAACTAAGACACCTTTAGAATAACAGACACTATAAGCCTTCAACCAGCAATTCCCTACTTAGAAAGATATAAGCTACCTCTCCTGCCACAAGAGTATAGACTGCAAACCTTCTTAATGTAAAACAACTGGCCTGAACTCCAAGTGCTTAAACCAAAACTGAGAGGCTTAGAATAACAGTTACAATTTAAGCAGGCTACCAACAAGCAGTAATAAATGAAGCAGAATAAATGCAATTGAACACTATTAAGAACAAGCAGCAAAAGCAAAATAAAGTAGGAAGAAACACAAATACAGTAAAATCAGCTGAATAAAGTGCAGATTCTTATGTCATTATGTCCTTCAGAAAACACCAAATGGTCTCCAGTGATGTCATTCTTGATGGGTCTAAAATACTCTTGCAATGTTTTCTGCCTCCTCTGGCAGCATCTTAGTCACACCTTCAACTTGAAGAGACAGGAGACCTTATTCCAGACATCCATTGTTCTAGCCCAAGATGAAAGTATCTTGGATATATATTCAATATATTTTTTCTGTTTTAATTTCTTCAGATCAGTAGTCCAACAAGCTGCATGTTGTATTGTAATGCAATAAAACTGATGGGATAATGTTTTGCTTTGCAGATCACAAATGGGTATCACTGTTTCGATTTTAAATGAGTCATTGAACCAGTCTCATGCAGTGAGTCATAGGTTCATAGGTTCATACTAGGCTATCTGCCCTAGGGCATTTATAAGCCTAGCTGGAGTGTGTATGGCTTTCACCACCAATATTAAATTAATTTTGCTATGCCCTTTTTCAAGGTTAGTATACTGTGCCTCTGTCTAACAGTGACACAGAAGTGATACCCGGGGTAAACCTACGATCTCCCATCCACTCATCAAGATTCCTCTTGAAGAGAGTCAATGAGGGACTCTGCCTAACCTGGACTGGGATTTTATTCCAGAGTGAAGGGAGCCGCTGGGTTATGAATCTGTCCCTCCAGCATGTCCTATTTATTTCAGTGCTGAGGTTCAAGTCCCTCGAGCGCATAGCTCTATGGGATTTGGATTTTGTGAGGTGCAGCATGTCCATTAATTCCAGGATGGACATGAATTTATATGTCAGGCACAGATCGCCTCTGAGCAGGCAGTATGCCACTGAGTAGAGCTGGAGTTTCTTTAACCGGGCAGCATACGGAATCTGTTTGAGCCCCTTGATCCTCTTGGTGAGGTACTTTTGGGGTCTTTCCCGTTGCTGCAGGTGTCTGGTAAGGTACATCCCAAAAGGGGCATTGTACTCAATTATGGGCCTGATGAGGAATGAGTAAAGAGGCACGATGACCTCCCCTGATCTAGATGTGAATCCCTTCATGATTAGGTGGGCTATATAAAATGTTTTTCTAACCACTTTGGCCACGTGGTTGTCAAATGAGAGATTGCTATCAACTTGGGTCCCCAGGTCCCTAATTACTTCTTCCAGATTAATGGATTACCACCTATGTGGTAATTTGTAGGCACTGTTTTTGCCAAAGGGATGACTATACACTTTTGGCGTTAGCTTGAGGCCATGGCTCTGGCACCAGTTGTCTGTTTCTATGAGGCCCTTTTGGAGGATGCTTGTGTCGGCTGGAGAGTCTATTATGGCGCCCAGTTTGCAGTCATCTGTGAACTTGGTCAGCCACAGTCCTTCCATGTTGGCCTGTACCTCCGAGAAATATATACCGAACAAGAGAGGTCCCAGGACTGAGCCTTGTGGGACACCACTTGTAACTGGTTTGGAGTCTGACATGGCTCCAGCTATTCTAACCATGTGGGTTCTGTCCTTGAGCCAGTTTGCAACCCATCTAGTGACATAGGGGTTTATATTTAAGCTGGTGAGCTCATCTATAATGCCTGAGTGGGGTATTGTATCAAAGGCTTTTGCGAGGTCCAGGTAGGCTGTGTGGACCACCTTCCGGTTGTCAATGGCCTTGGTGACTGTTTCAAAGAAATCGACCAGGTTCAAGAGGCAGGATCTGCCCTTAACAAAGCCGAACTGGGTAGCATCCAGTGTCTGCAGGTCCCCAATATCTTTATTTATAAGGTCCATCATGATCCTTTCCATAGCTTTGCAGACCAAGCTAGTGAGACTTACTAGTTTCCAGGATCCGTTGAGGCACCACCTTTGTGGAGAGGGACCACTGTTGCTGTACGCCACTCTTTGGGTACATATCCTGTAGTAAGGCTGAGATTGAACAGTAGTTTTAGGTTTGGGTTTAGCTCTTCTTGGAGTTCATGTAGGACGCAGCCCGGGACACCGTCTGGTCCCATTGATGCTGTGTTTCATCCTAGGTGGTCTATTCATTTAAGCACATACAAGTAGTTAGTATTCATGTGTCTGTGGTACTCATTGGAGCTTTTCTTTCTGGGCCTTTACTGAAAAGGGTTTTTTGTGCCTAGCTGGACTTCCCCAGTTAATAAATATAAAATAAAATAACATAAAATAAAATATAATAAATGAATAAATAAATAAATAAATAAATGCAATTTCTATAATACTGTCAGAAACATGGGCACAAATAAACAAAGTCCAGTTAGTTAACTACCATGTATCACATTGTGGAATTGATTGCATGTTTATATTCAACAGTTAAATAGCTGTTACTGCTTGAAACACAGTTGTTAGACCTTTCCATTCTGTTGAAAGTTCATGCATACTTGTTTGTGTTTGTCATTTCAGTAGCAAATCTGCCAGTGGCACCTCACTTTTAAATACATTTACAATGGTGGATATCCAAGCATATTTATATCATTCAGTTCTGTCTGTCTTGTTGCCCTGATGCAATACTAAGTATAGTGATATCTTTAATATTGCATCATTGCAACAAGACAGACAGAACCAAATCTAATACTATTTAAGAAATGGCATGTATTCAAACATAGGTTCCAGTCAGGAACTTGAACTATTTGGTTCAGAAGTCAGAGTCGAGAACATCACAATTTTAAATTGCATGTGTGCTGGAATGCCTGAGGAAATACTGAACGTCCATATTCCTAATGCATAGGTGTGTCTGCACTCAGGCACGTGTATTTGCCTGTGTGTGTGTGTGTGCGTGTGTGTGTGTGGGGTCTATGTTTACGCATCGAATATAGATTGCAGCAAACACCTTATAACTGAACATGAAACATCGAAACTTTAAAGTACCAAAAATGCTTAATATTGTAAAATAATTCGAGTGGCCATAGTTGGCCAACAAGCAGGAATTAACATGATGCATAAGGTAAGCAAGGTACGACTTTTTTTTTTTTTTTTTTTTAATTTGCCCTGTTCGATATATATATATATATATATATATATATATATATATATATATATAAATAAAGCCCACTTAAATGAAAGTGCACTCTCTCTCTGAAGTCTAGTTCCCCGGGCTACTCAAATAAAAAAAACATCCCCTACTTAAATATACAACTACGAGATCGCACTACAGCAGGGAAAAGGGAATATTCCCATTCTGCCCTGTAGTGTGACTGCCGAAGTCAATGTTTGAAGTTTCACTACTTTGAACAAGTGGACTCGGTGAAGTGGGGTTCGAACAAGTGAAACTTCGAACATATTGACGGATCCCATATATATATATATATATATATATATATATATATATATATAAGGCACTTGCTCACTAAAGCAATTATATAAGTCAGCACTAAAAAATTAAAAGCACTACACTCTCACAAAGTCCTCTTGAGTACCTTGTTCCCCATTGGCCCTTTTTTTTCAATTATAAAGGAATTCCCAATACTATTCTAGCATGTCCAAAGGTCAGTTGTCAATCTTCTCTCTGGTCCAGCTGGTGAATCTGGGAATCTTGAGGCAATGTTACAACTGCCTCACGTACACAGACAACCTTCTCCTCCTCCCAACAAATTCCAACACATGTGAGAGATGCATCCATATAGCCAAACTGGAGGCTAAGCTCTCTCAACTCAGTACTGGCGTAACCAGTCAGGAGGAGAAGGAAACCACACTCAGTACAATTCCAGTCTCACATAGACCTACCACGACAGCAAACCAAACACATAAACACAGAAAAACATACTCGCAGACTCTAAATAAAAATCTGCCTAAGCAGCAGAGACCTCCAAAGCAGACACCCAAGCAACCGCTACCCCAAAACAAAATACGTGCAACACATAGCTCACAAAGCCAGTGTGCTGAACAGTCACAGCCCTTACGGCTAAACAACACACCTGATACACTTGTAATAGGTGACTCTATCGTCAGGCACACTGACGTCCCACTCACCAGGCTGAACAAGGAGAAGGTCATGGTGAGCTGCCTGTCAAGCGCTAGGATCCGCCACATAACACAAGCACTCAGGTCACTCCAAGGCAGGTACAAATATGACTCAGTCATTGTCCATGCTGGTGTGAATGACCTGAGATGTACCTCCCTGGACTACATGAAAAGAGACATAGAGGAGCTCTCT
Source organism: Protopterus annectens (assembly GCF_019279795.1). Classification (NCBI taxonomy): domain Eukaryota; kingdom Metazoa; phylum Chordata; order Ceratodontiformes; family Protopteridae; genus Protopterus; species Protopterus annectens. Next base: position 376,598,964 of record NC_056740.1, read on the forward strand.
GAGCATGTGGCCCAGGCCGGTATGACCCTGACCTTGAGTAGCATCTTACCCTCACCAAGAATGATGCCACAATATGAAGACAAGATGATCAATTTCCACAATTGGTTTAAGTATTGGTGTCATTCAAAGGGGATCCAATGCCTGTCAGCCTGGGATGACATGCTCGACAAGCCACGATGCTTCACTAGGGACGACTTGCACCTGTCACCCCTGGGCTTTTGGATATTGGCAAAGGCTCTTGCTACCCCCATAGTACCTTTTTTAGGCAAGGCTCAAAAGACAAACCCACCTCCATAGGTATCACAAGGGATAAGAAACTAAGAATAATGCTACTCAACTCCAGAAGTCTAAACCTCAAGATGCACGCACTCAAAACTCTCCTTAGCATGGAGAACATCGATATCTGTGTAGTAACAGAAACCTGGTTCAAGGCTCCCAAGAGCACCCCAGCACTACCAGGTTATACCTCATACCATGATTTTCGGCCCCAAAACTTGGACCGACCCACAAAAGGAGGGGGAGTATCAATATTCGTCAAAGATACCCACACCTCCAGGTTGGTGGCACAGCACGAAGCATCAGAGACTATCCATGTGCAACTAACAGTGGGTAAAACTTCCTTCCAGTTTATAGCCTGCTACAGACCACCCTCCCTAACCCAGGAACCCCACTCAGCCTTCCTGAGAACACTGGAAAATATGAAGGTCTCTCCAAACACCATTATAATGGGTGACTTCAGCTACCCAAACATAGACTGGGAGCATTACTCTAGCTCCAACACCTTAGCCCAAAGGTTCCTAGAATTTATAAACTCAAATGCTATGGAACAACTTGTTACCACTCCCACAAGAGGGGAAAACATACTGGACCTGATCATCACCAACATGGGGACTCTATGCTCCAGACCAGAAGTGTATCCCTCACTGGTAAGATCAGACCATAAACTAATCTCGCTGGATATTCATATCCCGACACCACCCCCTGCCCAAAAAACCACATTGAAAAACTTTTCTAAAGCAAATTTCACACTCCTCAAAACCGAGGTGGAATCCTTCAAAGCCCCCGGGCCTGTTATAAATGCATTCTATGAACACCTTCAGGAATGCATGGATCATGCAATCCCAAATAAAACCAAGACCCAATCCTTCAAAGGCAGACGTCCTGTCTGGTGGACCCCAGCCATAAACAAACTATACAGTAGAAGGAGGAAGCTACTAAATGATAGAGCAAAATTCCAAAAAGGGAAGGCATCTCTGATCGGTATTAACAAAAAACTACGGGCACTCATAAAATCGTCTAAGGCCAGCTTTGAGAGAAAAATTGCACAGGACACTAAGGATAATCACAAGGCTTTCTTTAGTTATGTTAGGAACCTGGGTGGTAATTCCCAGATATGCTCAGAATTAGTCCAAAATGACAAAAAATACACCGAACCCACAGACATTGCCAACATCCTAGCAGACAGGTTCAGCGCAAACTCCCCCCCCCCTCCCCACCAAGAGGGCAAATATCTATACCAGCAGAGTGCTGCCCCCCTGACATCTCAGATGCTCAGGTAAGAGCCGCCCTCACCAAAGCAAAAAACACAGCATCAATGGGACCAGACGGTGTCCCGGGCTGCATCCTACATGAACTCCAGGAAGAGCTAAACCCAAACATAAAACTACTGTTCAATCTCAGCCTTACTACAAGATATGTACCCAAAGAGTGGTGTACAGCAACTGTGGTCCCTCTCCACAAAGGTGGTGCCTCAATGGATCCTGGAAACTATCGCCCCATAAGCCTGACTAGCTTGGTCTGCAAAGCTATGGAAAGGATCATCATGGACCTCATAAATAAAGATATTGGGGATCTACAGACACTGGATCCTACCCAGTTCGGCTTTGTTAAGGGCAGATCCTGCCTCTTAAACCTGGTTGATTTCTTTGAAACAGTCACCAAGGCCATTGATAAGGGGAAGGTGGTCCACACAGCCTACCCAGACCTCGCAAAAGCCTTCGATACAATACCCCACTCGGGCATTATAGATAAGCTCACCAGCTTAAATATAAACCCCTATGTCAATAGATGGGTTGCAAACTGGCTCAAGGACAGAACCCACATGGTTAGAATTGCTGGAGCCATGTCAGACTCCAAACCAGTTACAAGTGCCGTCCCACAAGGCTCAGTCCTGGGACCTCTCTTGTTCGGTATATATTTCTCGGAGGTACAGGCCAACACGGAAGGACTGTGGCTGACCAAGTTCACAGATGACTGCAAACTGGGCACCATAATCGACTCTCCAGCCGACACAAGCGTCCTCCAAAAGGGCCTCATAGAAACAGACAACTGGTGCCAGAGCCATGGCCTCAAGCTAAACGCCAAAAAGTGTATAGTCATCCCCTTTGGCAAAAACAAAGTGACCACAAATTACCACATAGGTGGTAATCCATTAAGTACAGAAGAAGTAATTAGGGACCTGGCAACCCAAGTTGATAGCAATCTCTCATTTGACAACCACGTGGCCAAAGTGGTTAGAAAAACATTTTATATAGCCCACCTAATCATGAAGGGATTCACATCTAGATCAGGGCAGGTCATCGTGCCTCTTTACTCATCCCTCATCAGGCCCATAATTGAGTACAATGCCCCTTTTGGGATGTACCTTACCAGACACCTGCAGCAACTGGAAAGACCCCAAAAGTACCTCACCAAGAGGATCAAAGGGCTCAAACAGATGCCATATGCTGCCCGGTTAAAGAAACTCCAGCTCTACTCAGTGGCATGCCGCATGTTCAGAGGCGATCTGTGCCTGACGTATAAAGCCATGGCCAACCCGGAATTAATGGACATGCTGCACCTCAGAAAATCCAAATCCCATTGAGCTACATGCTTGAGAGACTTGAACCTCAGCACTGAAATAAATAGGACATGCTGGAGGGGCAGATTCATAACCCAGAGGCTCCCTTCACTCTGGAATAAAATCCCAGTCCAGGTTAGGCAGAGTCCCTCATTGACTCTCTTCAAGAGGAATCTTGATGAGTGGATGGGAGGTCGTAGGTTTACCCCGGGTATCACTTCTGTGTCACTGTTAGACAGAGGCACAGTATACTAACCTCAAAAAAGGGCATAGCAAAATTAATTTAAAATGGGTGTCGAAAGCCAAACACATTCTGGCTAGGCTTATAAATGCCCTAGGGCAGATAGCCTAGTATGAACCTATGAACCTATGAACCTATATATTGATTGATATATATATATATATATATATATATATATATATATATATATATATATATAGTTTGGGGTGTGGGGGATCAAAGCCCTCCACCTCCACTGATTACGTTTACGATGTTGGCCAACTATGGCCACTTGATGAATTGTTTTATGATCTTATGCATTTTTGGTATTTAAAGTTTTGCTGATTTACATTTGATTATAAGGCACTTGGTGTAAGGCCCGAGCATAGACCTGTGTGTGTGTGTGTGTGTGTGTGTGTGTGTGTGTGTGTGTGTGTGTGTGTGTGTGTGTGTGTGTGTGTGTGTGTGTGTGCGTGCATGCGTGTGTCCTTTCTGGTCAATGTGTGCCCATGCTTGCCATAAAGCCCAGCAGCCCTGGATCAATAATATACTGGCTGGTGTCCAGCTTGGATTACCTGGGATAGCTCTGTTGAGTGAAAGCTGAACATAAAATCAATTGACCCTCCAGATATGAACTAAGAATTGCTACACTCAATGTAGGCTCAATGACATGATGGTAAGGAGAAGACTGGACATCATATGTATCCAGGAGCCAAGCTGTAAGGGCATGACAGCAAAGCCTCTTGGCTTGGTATTCAGAGTCAACTACTCAGGAGGAGGAGAGATAAGACATGTGGAAATTATGGTGAGGGCATGGCTTCAGAATACAGTGAGTGAAGTCATCAGAATTAGTGCCAGATTTATGACAATCAGACTCCAGTGTAAGAATAAGGCACTATTTATAACCTCAGCCTATGCCCCACAGAAGGGTTGTAATAATGAGAAAATAGTGCACTCAGGCAGCGGTCGCAGGATCTACTAGATAAAGCAGGGCAGCAAGAATTGGTGGCACTAATGGATAACCTGAATGCATATATTGGGACAGACTAAACAGGATATGAGGAGTGCCTGGGTCCACATGAGTGGTGCACATACCTCTCGATCTGGAAACATCAAAAATCTGGACAAAGGCCCATGAAAAATAGGTGCAAATCTATATGCTGATTAACATAAACTGTGCATACTTAATTATGCAACCCTGCCCACTCCGATGGAATTGTGGGATACCGACTTTTAAACGCAAACTGAAGAACAGATAAAATATGATCACGAAACACAAAATAAACAGAATAGCATTGTATTTATATTAATATTTGAACTTGTATCAAACTTTGAACTTGTGCAAACTGCAAAACTAAAATACAAATTTCTTTTATAAAAACAAAATTAACTGCTTCAGCCTTCTACAGCTAGAAAATAAATGAGCTGGATTTACACAGAGGAAATCAGCAGACAGGTAAATTTACAGACTGAGCACTTTTTGTAAAATGTGATCAGTTCTTCCAAAGCAGAGAAGTGTAACAATTTATTGAATTCAAATATAACTGTAATACCTAAGAATTTATGGACTTAGCTAACACTAGGAATACATTCAATATAATTTCTACAAACATTATCATTATAAAGCAATATTTTCTATGGAAATGTCTGACTTTTAAACTTTTATATGAGAGTTCCTTTCCACAAAAAATGTCTCCTATAGTAAATGGTAACCATTTTTTTTAAATGTGTAGCAATGATGTTCACTGGGAAGGGAGAAGATGATGAATGCTAAGATTTTGTTTTTGGTGACTTGCAGTATGTCGATTTTGTGGTAAAAGTAGGGCATTTAATGGTAGGCAATATTCTAATCTTAGCAAAAGAATATTATAGTTTGCTAGGACCTCCAAAAGTCAGTCATTTTCCATGGCCTATTGATCAGTGCTGTAGCTAGAATTTGTGCTGTCCAGGGTTGTCTTTGAGTTTTCTGCCCGTCCCCCTCATAAAATCATGGTCGAATGGAGCCCCTCCATACACAACTCTCCCCCCTGCAGCCATTCCAGTGTCCCATTGCTTGGCTATTTCTCCCCATTTACCATAAACACTGTAATGTGCATAATGGTACAATAATTATTTGGTTTTCATTTAAAACTTTTATTTCACATTTTATAGCGCAGACACTAATAGACATCTATTAAACAAAGCAATACAGTCTCACAATGAAAACAGACTTAACATTAAAACTTCTCTGCCCTTGAAACTCACATTCATTGAAACAGCATTGAAACCCACATTCAAAGAAAATGCATCTGGCCAATGACAGATAAAGATTGCCTTTGGGCTGTTTTCAAATCATAGGCTCCTTACACACATTAGTTAGGACTATGCAAACATACATGTGTTCTCTGATACACCTTCCTGATTGTATTAAATTATATTCCTTGTATAATACAGCACACTTGTTAGAGCGCATTTTAAATTTATTGTTTTGAACATTTTTTTCCAGTAAGCAATGAAACAAAATCTATGAACCAATAATAATGACAAAACTACCCAATTCGGAATATTTCCATCAAAACAGTCTACTCAAACTTCTGTCATTACAATCCACCGATATCAGTAAATATGCACAATCTCTGCAGAAGTAAAAGTCATCTAAATAATTCCACATTGAAGAGATCTGTAATTAATGAAGAGGCTGCTGCTAGCAAACAACTTTATATTTCATTGTTTCATCTACAAATAAAGTGCCTGTTGCCCTTGAAGAATATCACCTATGTTACATTAAAAAAAATAAGCTAGTAATATTGCAATTGGGACTGGATGGCAAACTAATAACAGATTCATAGTTACTAGGTATCTCTGCTAAAGGGGGACATTTTCAGGACTGCAGTGTCCACCCCCTTCAAAAAGTACAACACAGTATAGTACTAGCAATCCATCTACATACTCTGGGAATAGAACCCACAGCCTTCTGCATCAAAAGCAAGTATACTACCTGTTGTGCTACTAACAATGCAAACAGACTTGGCATAAGCAGCACTAAACTTCTCTTTCCCTGATGAACTTTGCAGCACAAGAAATCTGAAAAAAGCCAGAATATATTGGGGGGGGGGGGGGCAAAGGCCCAAAATCAGGGAGTGGGATGGGACACATTGTAAACATTGCTTGTATAATCTTAGAAAGTTGCTAAAATAAAAAGTTTTGGTGTTACCATGCGTTTCCTGAAAGATAGGAGGACTGAAACTTAAATGGCTATAATTATTTAGTGAATTCAGTGCTCACTGATTTGCCTGAAAACCACACATTTTAAGAGAAACACAGACCAAAAGTATTTGCCAAACATTCCAGATATTCTGTGAAACTTTGGACATTTGAGAGCTATGGACTTAACTCCTTGAATCATAAGTGGTGGTATGGGTAGAAAATTCAGGCTCTTGCCCCTTGTACCCAAGGTACAGGGTTTGAGCCTAGGTAACTCAACCACCAGTTATGGGGCATTTTACACACACACACACACACACACACACACACACACACACACACACACACACACACACACACACACACACATTACTTCAAAGCACAACACACATCCCCACACACCCCTTCCTTCAAAGCACAACACATACCAACACATACCCTTCCTTCAATGCACAACACACCTCCCTGCACACCTCTTCCTTCAAAGCACAACACACACCCCTTCCGTCAAAGCACAACACACACCTCCACACACCCCTTCCTTCAAAGCACAACAGACATCCCTACACACTCTTCCTTCAAACCACAGTACACACCCCTTCCTTTAAAGCGCAACCCACACACCTCTTCCTTCAAAGCACAACACCCCCCCGCACACCCCTTCCTTCAAAGCACAACACACACCCCTTCCTTCAAAGCACAACACACACCTCCACATACCCCTTCCTTCAAAGCACAACAGAGACCCCTACACACCCGTCCTTCAAACCACAGCACACACCCCTTCCTTTAAAGCACAACACACACACACACACACACACACACACACACACACACACACACACACACACACCCTTCCTTCAAAGCACAACACACACACACACACCCTTCCTTCAAACCACAACACACACACACACCTCTTCTTTCAAAGCACAATACCCACATCCCTTCCTTCAAAGCACAGCATACACCCATACCCCTTCCTTCAAAGTACAACACCCACCCCCTCCTTCAAAGCACAATGGAAGCTTGTCTCTAATTCCAGCACACTAATCAACTTCAAAACCTGCAAAGCACAGCAGAAGCTTGTCTCTAATTCCAGTACACTAATCAACTTCAAAACCTGCAAAGCACAACAGAAGCTTGTCTCTAATTCCAGTGCACTAATCAACTTCAAAACTCGCAAAGCACAACTGAAGCTTGTTTCTAATTCCAGCACACTAAAATCACCTTGCAAAGCACAACGGAAGCTTGCCTTGTAAATTCAAATCAATTTCAAAACCTTGCAAAGCACAACGGAAGCTTGCCTTGTAAATTCAAATCAATTTCAAAACCTTGCAAAGCACAACGGAAGCTTGCCTTGTAAATTCAAATCAATTTCAAAACCTTGCAAAGCACAACGGAAGTTTGCCTTGTAAATTCAAATCAATTTCAAAATCTTGCAAAGCACAATGGAAGCTTGTTTCTAATTTCAGCACACTAAAATTGCCTGCAAAGCACAACAGAAGCTTGTCTCATAAATTCAAAACATGCAAAGCACAAAGGAGCATACCTGGCAAAAGCATTCCAGTGCAAAATGGAAGGAAACAGTTCTTAAATGCTTCAATAGTAAAGAAGAAAACAAGACCGTTCTTAAAGAAGAAGGAGAAACAGTGCTTCAATAGTCTCTTTTGTTTTCTTTTTTTTTTCTTTTCCTTACCTGGAGGAGCCAGGGAAACTTTGCTTCTGCCTTGTTAAATAGACGGTGTAGCCTTGTCGACTGTCACTGTATCTCTAAACTGCACTGTGAAACTGGTGGGATAGACTGTTACTAAGACTGTTGTGGCTCTCTCAGAGCTGTAGTCCACTCCCAACTCTCTCTAAACTGACTCTGGAACTTGACTGAAGCTTAGTTTCACTGCTGCAGACCTGCAGTCTGTCCAAAACACATGCACACCACTTTTATACACATGGCTATTGCACATAAACATAAAAAAAGTACAGTGAGTCACAGTCAGTTATCACACCCCTCAAGCCCTCAGCCAGATTCCGACAGGCTGGCAGTCTGCTCCGCATGTGATGACGTCAGCTGAAAATTGCCCAAAAAAAAGCTTGGAAATTCGGGAATAAAGGGGGCCACTCAGGAATTCATGGCAACCGATTATTTGGACCTCAAAACCAGTAAATGCCGAGGAATCTGGGATGGTTGAGAGGTATGGTGGGATAGAATCAATGACTGCCAAGTCATTCCCAGTGAAACAGTTGGCCCACAGCATAAGCCACTGGTTGACACACCCTGCTGCAAGCAACGGTCAGAGAAGGTTCTAAGGTCAACATTGACTCGGCTGAAGACCTGGAAGTTGACTGGGAGGAATGCATAACAGTTCAAGGAATTACTCAGGGTTCTAGCACCTCAGGAAGAACAGGAAATAAGTAGTTGTGGAGAAGAATGGCAGCACCTCAAAACAGGATGTGTGAGGACTGCCGAAAAGATATATAATCAAGCTGGGTATGAAAATAAGGAAAAAAGCTGGTGGTAGAATGTGGAAGTCCAGGAAGTCATCAAACAAAAGAAGGAGTGCAGGAAAAAGTGGGAGATAGAAAAGATAGATGAGGCTAGGAAAGAATACCAGCTGGCTAAGTGAGGAGTCGCAGCAACAAAGAGCAAGGCATCAGACACACTCAGATTCACTTCTGGAAAGTGACTCATTAGATGGCAAAAAGAAACTCTATTGGGTTTTAAGACAAAGAAAGATAAAGAAGATAGCCAGACACCATTCACAAGGGATACCAGCAACAACCCACTCACCAGTCCACGGGGCATCAAAGGCAGATGGAAGGCATACTTCCAGCAGCTTCTGAATGAAGAAAACCCCACAGAAGCTGTACTGTCTCAGACACTGCTTTTGATGAAAGAAGAGGAGGAGCCCACCCATGAAAAAGTAAGAACAGCACTAAGGAAAATGAAGTCAGGGAAAGCAGCAGGCTCAGATGAGGTCACAGCAGATATGATAAAGATACTGGGTGAGACAGGGGAGAAATGTCTCCTGAAAGTATTCATAGCAGTATGAGAGAAAGGCATATCCCAGATGACTGGAGAATAAGCATGGCAGAACCAGTGTTCAAGAACAAAGGGGACATTTACAACTATGGGCAGTACAGAGGTATTAAACTTCTGTCTCACTGCATGGAAGTTCAGGAGAGGGTGGTTGATAAGTGAATATGCTGAGTAGTATAAAGTAAGATGGGCAGTTCAGATTCAGATCAGGATGCAGCACAACTGACTTGATGTTTGCAGTATGACAGAAAATTGAGAAGATGCTAGAGATAAGGAAAGAGATTACTGGGCATTCCTAGACTTGGATATAGTGTATGACAAATGAATTGGGCAGTCCTGTAGTGGTTTGAAGTTCTAGAAACATTGGTAGCATTAGTACAGGCTATGTACAAGGATCCAGTGTCATTAGTACAGTGTTCGGTCTCATATTGGGGTTCCCAGTAGGAGTATGGTGTGCATCAGGGTTCAGCTATGAGCCCACTGCTGTTCATTCTGGTGATGGGCTACATTACAAACAGGCTGGAGAGGACAGATCAACAAAGTTGCTGTATGCAGATGATGTGCCATTACAGGCAGACTCTGAGTAAAAGCTTCAACAAAGGATAGGGGAATGGAATGCAAAGCTGAAGTAATATATAATGAAACTAAATACAGATAAGACAGTTATAATTGCAGCAAATGGGGGAAATCAGAAGAAGTTGAGAATTGAAATAGAAGGGAAAACAGTGGAGCAGTATAACAGCTTCACATATCTGGGAGGGGTAACTAAGGAGAAAAGGAGTGTGACAGAGGAGGTTAAAGCTAGAATCAGAGAGTCCACAGCAAACTGGCACAGAGTATCAGGGGTAGTTCATGACAGAAGAACGCCAAACAAACTGAAAAGTAAGGTGTACAAAACAGTGGTGTGACAAGTAGCACTATATGGGAAAGAAACCTAGGCAGTGAAGGCAGAGCAGTTGAGGAAGCTAGAGGTAAGGGTGATGAACTGCCTGAGACAGGTGGTAGGATGCATGTTGTGGGGCAGACTAAGAAGTGTAGAAATCAGAGCAGAAGCCAAAGTAGCTCCAATTGCAGAGAAGGTCAAAGATAACAGATTACAGTGGTTTGGGCACATGTGCAGAAAAGCAGATGACAAACCTGGTGAAGAAGATTTGGGACAGACAGGAAGAAGGCAAAAGGAAATAAGTGCATCCAACAAAGAAATGGATGGGTTATGTGAGAGAAGACTTGTGGCAAACAGACATGACAGTCAAAGGAGTTAAAAGAGAGGCATTGAATCGAGGGAGATGGCAACAGTTATCACAACACCACAACCCGATGTAGAAAATGGGAAAAGGGAGGCTGTTGATGATGATGACGATGATGATGGTGATCTCTTCTATGTCTTTAAAAATGTCTCCATAGAGACTTCCTCACTAATACGTCCCATAAAAAATCATGCCACTTTGGTCCTATAAAAGAGAGAAAACTCATTAAGTATCATTATTTTATGCTCTTTTTTCTTTTAATTTCACTTAACTTTTAGTATTTTATATTTTGTGCTATTCCCAGTTTTCCTTATGCACTATGAAATCCTTGTTTTTTATCCACTACCACCAACACCAGGCCAGATTTGTCCTTCCTGACCTACGTTAGCCTTATTATCACTGTTGATGTTTGTATGTCTGCCTCAACCCAGCCTTCACCTCCCACTTTACTAAAGTCCCCTTTTCTTTTTCTTGCACCCTCACTTTCATGAATGCTATTTTTTCCATCACCTCTTGGAACTATTCTGGATTTTTCTTCTTGTCTTTCCTCTTTTTCCAAGTGTATCTCCTCATTGCCACTACACTAGTATCTACATCTCCATATACTACTTCATTCCTACCTTTTTTTGTATATGCTAATGGTGCCGGCCATTAACCTAAGCTAGCAAAGTACCTTTCAATACAGTCAGATCTTTGGTACTTTATAAAACAAACAATAGTGTTAACAAGTAACAAAAAATGTAGAAACACCAGTGTATTCAGTCATTTATTCTTCATGTACCTGCATAATTCATTTTAAGATCATATATTCATATATATATATATATATATATATATATATATATCTAGATACACACACACACATGCACACACGGACACACGGACACACACACACACACACACACACACACACACACACACACACACACACACACACACACACACACACACATATCTATATATAAAGAGAGAGAGTGTGAGAAAGAGTCTAGTCTAGTCAGTGCAAGGCAGACACACTAGTCTTGGACAGGGCATCAATTCATTGGAAGATGCATGCTTGCTCGCACATGCACGCGTGCACACACACACACACACACACACACACACACACACACACACACACACACACACACACACACTGAATCAAACAGGGCATACGTACTTACAGTCAGCTTGGAAGACCACCACTTTATAGACAACAGATGTCTGGCATGTGGTAGGAAACCAGAGCACCTAGCAAAAACCCACTTGGGCACAGACAGTATATGCAGGTTTCACTCAGAAAAAAAAGAAAAAAAAAACAGTCAAGCAGTAAATTCTGTGAGGCAACCCTGCTGACCAGCACCAGATTATACACTCACTAATGCTAGGTTCATAGGCAGTTGCTAGGCTTGCTGTCCAGGGGACTACTGAGAAGTCCAACCCAAATTCCTAGTTGACCTAAACACTGTATAGTTAATTAACTTGCTTAAGGTCCCACAGTAGGCAAACAAGAGCTGAGGGAATCAAACCCTGTACCACAGGAAATGCAGCTCATAGCCATAACCCTTTGCACCAACTGTCAGACAGGTTTGCTAGAAGACACTTCTGCTAATGAGCTCAGAATTCGAACACATTTATATCCATGCATACAACCATCCACAAGTGAGAAACAATTAAGCTTTATTTTTTTAGATGATTGTACTTTTCTGTAAGGAAGCTAAACTCAGCTTGGATTTCAAGGCAAGGTATATATGTGCTCCTAACTGACAATGATGCTTTAGTTCGACAGACTGTAGTTTTATACATTCTGCATTCACAGCCTGCATCAGCAGATATAAAAAGAAATGACTCTGGTTGACATGTTCACTAAAAGACATGTTCCCGCAATGTGCAATAAGTATTTAAATGTTTTACAATTTGCTTGTATTAATAATGAGCCAAGAGCGTGACACCATTAATTCTTGTTTTTTTTTTTTGTTTTTTGTTTTATATAAGTATCTGCCGGACCCTTAATATATAGTTTACCTGCACACATCACCTGTGAATATGTGCCAATGTTTAGCTAGGCACCTGTTATTGCATCAGGTAGAATACACTGTTTAAATTGTGCAGAACCCCAGGCAATCAGTTTTAACCTCTGATCATTCCCGAAAAATAAAACTTTGGTTACAACTTTTATTCTTCTCTTCTACTTGAGTTGCACAATAGCCCCAAGAAGCACATTTTCCATCAATATTTTGCTTGCTATGTTTTAGTCACCTACCATTGTATTTAGCAGATGAACTCTGAAAATAGATGGCTTCCTGCTTCTCTTATGAGAGATCATACACTGATCCCTGACTTCTAAATTCCTGGGTTGCAAAACTTCAAAAAAACACCCATTACATACTAATGTAACAGCATCTGAAAAATACGTGGCACCATGTACACTGGCATCAGCAGCAAATGAAAAGAGCAGGGCACGCCCTCTCACCCTTAACCTTACATGTACCAATTCTGTGGCACGCCCTCTCACCCTCAACCTTACATGTACCAATTCTGTGGCGTGCCCTCTCACCCTTAACCTTACATGTACCAATTCTGTGGCACACCCTCTCACAAACTTAACCTTACATGTACCAATTCTGTGGCCACTAAACACTGAGGAAAGGGAGAACTCCCCAAAAACAGCACATGAGTTCTTGGGCAATCACTTGTTTTGTTCAAAAGGAAACGTGATTTCTTCGATCTTGTGTCTCAACAACACATGGGGTAGCCTGGTTTCCTTGGTCAGAAAGAAGCAAAATGACTCATTTTATATTGTGCACCTTTTTGTGTGAGTTATTAACAGACTTCCAGTACCAAAACGGGTTCTAGTAAAACTCAAGTAAAAAACTAGTAGGTTGAAGCCTTAGACTTGGGGTCAGAGGAAAAATAACTATTTTTTGGGGCATTAACCCATGATATGTCAAGATTAATAAGCATTCGTGCATTTAAAATTATAATTTTAAGCTTTTAGAACATAATTGGAGGACAGTGATAAAAGTTTATGAACATGTATTACTTCTTACTTAACAAAGCTTACCAGGTTGGATATTTTACTTCCATTTGGGAGATAGAAGGTTCACATGTGTGGTCTTCAAAGTTTTAGGCACTGGGGTTATTGTCCTTCCAAGTAGAGAAGATGGTCCAAGTAGTTAAGTCCAGTAGGTTGTGCAAAAAATCACCAGTGACCCCTATCTTCTTCAGTAGGGAAGATGAGCACTTTGCGATTAATGATAAACAGTGGCAAGTTGGCTTAATTTTATGTGTAAAGAAGTGGGTGTGTTGGTGGGATGGTATCCTCTTTAGGCATGACAATGGTAATGTGTCATATCCAGAATGATTTCTGCCCATGTGGAAAATGGGACCTCTATGTTGATTTCTTAAAATTCTAAATCGTGTTGGTGAACTTAAGGTGTAAGTCTGTCATAAGAACATATATGCCTATTCATAAAATTAATTAATGCAGAACCATAAATATTGAACAATCATACATTATTAATGTCATCCTTTATTCTTTTAAAAAACATTCATTTTATATTAACATTCACTTATATTAACTTTGTAGGACATATAAGGACTTGTCTATTGGGTTATCCTAAATTTTTTTTTTGTTTGAATTAAATTTACGGAGCAGGGTGGATGTTAAATTTAAATGCTTTAACAATGCTTTCGCTAAAGATACGCTTCCTTAAATCTGCCTACTAATCTTTAACTAATGGCCAAAGGAAGTTTTATAAACTAGCCAGGATGACTATTTATTGTATTATATTTTGTGTATTTGCTTTTTTTGTAAAATTGATAGTTAAATATTGGAGCTATAATGCCAGTTTGAGTAAGGATGGGTTTTCCATTTTTGCTTGATGTGCTACGTGGTTTAGCGGTTGCTGAGCTATGTTGGTTTGGAATTAAGAATATATGGTAATAAGTGGATAGTTTGTCTGTACAGTGTTGGGAGTTATCATTTTAATTAGTGGTCTAGCCCTGTTAAGGGTGGTATAATAACGGGTGAAAGAATAGCTGAGGTCCAAAGAAATCTGATTTATTAATTCAGCAAGTGGTGCTTTTAGGAGATTTAGTTTAGGGTGACCATGGCTGTGCATGGGAAGACTAGGTGCAATGGTGGAATGGTGACAAATCCCAGTTTCAAAAAAGCCAGTGTTTCAGCTGCCCTTTTTGATACTAGATGAGGTTTCCCCACAACTGCCGTATGGGTCCCAGGAATGCAAGGATAGATACTGTGGACTGGGGAAATTTTGTCTTGCTGATGCTAGAACAATAGCTTTTTAGTCTTAGTGTAACACAAACATGGAGAGCTGTCTGATATTGCCTAGATGTCTGCTGAATTTCCCCAGCTCACAGTATCGATCATTCAGCCATTCCATCTGGCCTTCCCAACCATAGCCATGCTCACCCTAAACTAACTTTCCTAAATCCACCGCATCCTGACTTAATGTGGGAAGAAATAGCCAGGGAATTGTTATGGCTAGGCTTGTATAGGCCCTAGGGCCAATAGCCTAGTACCAACCTATGAACCTATGAATAAATCAGATCTTTTTGGCTCTCAGCTATACTTTTACTCGTTATCCTGCTACCCTTAACAAGGTTGGGCCATGAATTAAAACTTTAATGCCTAGCACTGTACAGAGAAAAATCCACATATTACCACATATTCGTAATTCCAAACCAAGATAGCTCAGCAACTGCTAAACCACATGGCATACCAACAAAAATGGAAAACCAATCCACACTCAAACTGACATTATAGTTCCAATATCTAACTACCAGTTTCACAAAAAAGCAAATACTGCACAACGTAACAGAATAACCATTCATCCTGGCTAATTTATAGAACTTACTTTGGCCATTAGATAAAGATTAGTAGGCAGATCTGAGGAAGCGTATTTTTAGCGAAAGCCCCTTTTAAAGCATTTGAATTTAACGTCCACCCTGCTCCGTGAATTTAATTCAAACAAAAAAAAAAACACCTTTAGGATAACCCAACAGACAAGTCCTTATATGTCCTATGAAATTAATATAAATGAACGTTAATATAAATTGAATGTTTTTAGAACAGTAAAGGATGGAGTTCATAATGAATGGTTGTTTAACATTTATGGTTCTGTATTAATTTTACGAATAGGCATGTAAGTTCGCATGACAGACACTTTAAGTTCACCAACATGATTCAGAATTTTAAGAAATCAAAATAAAAGATACATTTTCCACATGGGCAGGGATCATTGCAAAGTATCTGCCCTCTGGGTATGACACATCACCATTGTCAAGCTCATGACGGATACCCTCCCACCAACACACCCACTTTTTTACACATACAATTAAGCCAACTTGCAACTGTTTATCACTTATCGCAAAACATTCATCTGCCCCACTGAAGAAGATAAATGAATAAAGAACCTTTTTTTTACCTACTTGAGGGCTCACTGGTGATTTTTTGCACAACTTACTGGACCTAACTACTTGGACCATTTTCTCTACTTAGAAGGACAACAACCCCACTGCCTAAAACTTTGAAGACCACACATGTGAACCTTCAACATCCCAACTGGAAGTAAAATATCCAACCTGGTAAGACTTTGTTAAGTAATAAGTAATGCATAGTCCTAAACTTTGATCGCAGTCCTATAACTATGTTCTAAAAGCTTAAAATTATAATTTTAAACCCATGAAGACTTATTAACCTTGACATATCGTGGGTTAATGCCCCAAAAAAGTGATAGTTATTTTTCCTCTGACACCAAGTCTAAGGCTTCAACTGTCTAGTTTGCTCAGAAAGAATGACATGGCCATAGAATGACCAACATATAAATTACTATATTTGTGTGCCCACCCATTTATAGCAAGTGACAAGAAAGAGGGATGTTTTGCCTTGCGAATCTATCCTATTACACCATGCTAATTAGGGTATCAAGAATTTCTACCAGCTCAGCAAATTGTCCCTAAGGATCGCCAAAACTATGAAACTAGACTTGTTTGATTAATAGTCACGATTTTTCTAAATCACAACTAAAAATCTTACTTTCACAGCAGATGGATTTGCTCTTGCACAGGGCTACATTGAGTATGCAGTCAACACCATTGCTTACCAATGTTTCAAAATGGCATTGGATGGTAATTCATTCAAGTTGTGTTACTTGTACATCAGATTTGCTTCTTGCTCAAGTTTTAGCAAGGGTTATATGTTCCTTAAATCTTAACATCAGGAAATGTTGCCATTTTACCACTTTTCATCTTTCTGCATAGATACCACTTAAAATATATGACACATAAACAAAACACATTATGTGGAACCTTAATTGTTCCCATACCATCATTTTATGATTTAAGCGTACTGTCTCTCCTTTGAATAACGGAGACAAACTTTGTACTTGCTTTACATATGTGGTTATGTGGTAGATTACAATCTAAGTTTTGAACACACAAAGAGTTGTGAATAATGGAATGTGCACACTATTACCACAAACCAGTGTTTTATTCTTTTTTAATGCCCAGTTCCTCATGTCACAGGGATACAATGTGGAACACTGGGATAATCCACTGACTACTATCAAACAGAAATGTTGTATGGTCACATTTCTGTGTCGTGAGTATGAACAGTAGACGCAGGATCCCACACGAATTCAGTTATGCAGTACTTATGAATGTATTATAATTTCCCCTGGTGGGTATGAATAAATAAATACAACTGTCTAGTGACTGAGTGTAGCCTGGTGTTCCACCGGATGAGATATGTTGCAAGGCCTGCCAGTGTACAGCTGTAGATGGAGTAGATACAACCCCCTCCCTTCATTTATCTGATTGTCACCTCACTTATAGCAGTATAGCATGAAAGATGCCACTCTCCCCTTATTGATTATACCCTAACATCAGCAAAAAATCCTCCTCCTGTTCTCACTTATTGATGACTTTGACAACACTTTGTCATGAATAAAACCATGCTCTTCTTCTGCTCAGTCCTGTTTGGAGCACCCGTATGTAGTGAAAAAAATGCCATTCCATGTACCACTTCCTGCTACGTGCCCAGACTAGCACTAGTACGTTTTCAAGCCCTCGTTGCTTATGCTCTTATCATCCCCCCTGGAGGCTAGTATAGAGTGCATGACCTCCACCCCCATGTTTTCAGGTCCCTGGTCTTGTAGAAGTAGCATAACTGAGTGATTTATTAAGAGAACTACATACTCAGGATGTGTGAGGCACTCAACTTTTAGGCTTCTGCTTTACAACCCTCCTGGTTATGCTGCTATATATTTGTTGCATGTCTAAGCTTTTATACCATATTGCTTACTTATCTAGATCAGAACACCAGATATTGATGCTATTTTGTAATATATAGCTGTAACATATTACTTAGTCTAAATTATTTTTCTTTCCTCAGCATTTTTGATTGTATCACCATTTGCCACAAAATGTGCATTGCTTCCTCAGAGTGTTTTTGTATGTGTTTGTGTAGCTGCACAGTCTGACAGACAAGCTTATAACTCTACAAGGTTACATTTGACCACTGTGTATGCCTGGTTATAAAAAGCTAAATATGTACAGTGGAGGTGGGCATAAAAAGTAAATAAATAGAGGAGAGTATAGATTACCTTGCTGAAACAAAATGTTTAAATGCTGTTTTGAAAGAAAAACAAAAACGGTGCAAAACAAAATTCAGACTGACAGAAAATGTATGTTTTTATGTAAAAGGCAAATCGTGCACACCCACAATGCAGCAAATTGCACTAATGGTAGTCTGTACTTAATATAATCAACCCAGAGTTTGCAGCACCTTCACTATGACGTATTTTAACAGCAAAAAATGGTCTGTAGAACAACTGTACGATGTACACAGTTTGTCTAAGCAAAACATTGTCTGTTCCCAACAGGGAAATCAGTGATACAGAGTGTAGACAATATGTTCATTTTCTGAAGTAAGATTGAAATCCTTAGGAAGACTCATGACTTGTACACGCTCTCTTAGACAATCCTTTTAAGTGGGCTTTTGCAGTGGCTAAATTAACTTTATTTTTCAGTGCTAGTTGTATTGCAAATTTTTATGTTACTAATAAAATAGTTTGACAGTTCAGAGTGGCAGTCATTAGCATTTCTGCCTGACATCTCAAGGACATGTGACTCACTTCTGATCTCTGTTTATAGTCTTAGTGGCACATGCAATTTCTCTCTATTTCTGTGTTTGTTTTCTTTTGATGCCCTACTGTTTTCCACCTCCCAAAACACACTTCTCAGTTTTTTGGCTTCTCTAAACTTCCCACTGTGAAATTTCTTTGTGAGTCATTGCATGCAATGTACTGGCGTTAGCTCACAAATAATTTGCAACCAATATTCCTGGGATAGATTTTGGTTTTCAGTAAACTGAAATGTATTAAGCTGTAATTGATAATGGATAGAGGGAGAAACCTTTAAAATTAATCATATTTATATTTTAATAATATTACACTGTGCTCAGAATTCCTATGACTGATTCCTTAAGTAGCAGATATTACTTCTCTTAACAGAAGTTAATGGGTGCCTTTTTCAATTGAGAATACTTGTGCCTTTACCACTACACTTTCAGTGGGTGTATGCACAATTTATTTAGTATATGATTTTCTGTATATTCCTGTTATACAAACCAATTTTCTCTGCTCATGTATTGCATATGCTACAAGGTCAGGGACCTATTTTATGTAATTACAGTCTATATTTCTGTCCATAAGGCTTTCCATGTTCTCACAGTCCCCTTAAAATAAAGTTATCACAGTCATTTAGAACAACTCTAATACAGTAGCATTACTAAGCAAAATGACCTTTGTCAGACATAATGCTTTAAGCATTCTGCCTTAACAGGAATTCTGTAAGCATTGAGAGCTTCCTGCAACTCAAACTTTCATTCCCAGTTTGGTTCTGTACAAGAAGAAGGATTTCCTTCTTTTTTTAGAACAGTAGTACCCATGATTTAGTCACATATCAGATGCTATGTCACTCTACTTAACTTGAAAGCATGCAAGCATGCTTTTCCCGGGAATTCAACTTAATGCTTTGAGAAGTGCACAACTGCACTTTCACATTACATCAATACTCAGAGCAGTTTCTGTTTTGTTCATTCATTGGCATTACTAAAAAAAAGCCTGTGGAGTCATCTTTCTTTAAAATGTCTTTCCATATATTGCACAGAAATTATTTCAGATGTTGTGTTATGTTATTGCTTGAATTCAGCTTTGCTGCCTTTATAAAGATATGAATTACTAGGGGCATTATCCATTCACTCTGCGATGTACCCATCTAGACAAAAATAGCACACGTATTAGTTTGACAGCTGTTCGTTTTATATTCTTCTCTGGTCTGCAGTTACATTACACTTTAATCCTACAGATTTGCACAGTCTTTGCAAGGAAGGTGTCTAAACATAATTGGAACTATAAATTTAGGCTGTCTATTTGTTTGCCTTTCCTGCTTCGTGTTTAGCATTGCATACTAGAGTCAGAGCATAGCACTAGACAAAACAACATTCCTCAGGTCTTGTGAAGAAATGCCTTGCTAGTCCACAAATCAAAAACATATAACAATGGAAGTGATGTGATATCTTTTACTTGTGGTGAAGGACTTCTGTTAGTACAAAAGTTCACATAGCTGTAAAACCTATGTTGGTCTAATAAAGGGTATCACATTTATTTTTGTTTATTTACATTTGGTTACTGGGAAAATCTGACTGAGCCATGCAAGACCACTATTTGGTGGAGACCCAGGGAGAGAAACTATAGGAGAAAATAATGTATAATTACAGGAAAGTCAGGCTATATAAATCTGTCAGTTACTCAAAATCAGAAAAACTGAAACACTGCAAGGAATGTAAGTATTTCAGTTGCTTGCAGCTGTAGAAAATAGTAACTATAAAGAAGTATTGAGAGTAATAGACTAAGGTAACATAAACATTTGTGTCACCTCAGTGTTCCAGTGTTTTGGGGTCTTAGGGAGAAAACAAAATTAAAATTTTAATTAATTTTCTTGTTTACTAAACCTGTTTCTTGTAGATACTTCATTAAACATGCTTTCATTAAATATTTTCCTCAAAAAAAAAATGCACAAGGGTTCCATTACTTATTTATGTCCCTCTATCTTGTATTACATCCTGTTTGTTACATGAAACATTTGTGACTTAAATTTCATAAAGTAGTCATTTGGCACAGTAAGTCTAATTTTGCAGACTATGTACCAAGTTGTTGTTCTTCTTTCGGCTTTTCCCCGTTAGGGGTTGTCACAGCGGAATTCCGGTCCACTAATGATTGGCAGTAGATTTTTTTACGGGTGCCAAGGTGCCAGCTCGACACCCAACCTTCAACAAAGGCACACCCATTCTACGCATGTCTTTCGAATGCCACTCGACCGCAGGGAGGACATGCAGACTCCACACAGAAGGCACTCCAGCTGAGAATTGAACGGGAGAACCTCTTGCTGTGAGGCAACAATGCTACCGCTGCACCACCGCAGCTTTTAGACTATGTACCAAGTAAAGGGTCTAATTACAGTAAGAAGTAGATTGGTCCAACCTACCTGTTGAGAATATAAACAACAGAGTTTAACTGAATGATTTAATTTGTGGGTCCCAAAATCTTACATGGGGATGGAAGTTATTTTATACAATAAACATGTAATGATACAGGAAATCTTCTGGAAGAAAGAATGCAACTGGATTTCTATATTTAAAAAAGGCTGAGGTTGCTTGATTCAAATGGTAGCTAAGGGTATTAAAACTGAAAGAAATTTTGAGGCAGTATGTAGAAAGTGCTTATGTAAGACCGTGATAAAGTAATATCATCATCATCTTCTTTCGGCTGTTCCCGTTAGGGGTTGCCACAGCAGATCACCTGTTTCCATATCTTCCTGTCCTCTGCATCTTGCTCTGTCACACCAACCACCTCTCTCACCACATCCATAAACCTTATCTTAGGCCTTCCTCTTTTCCTGTTACCTGGTAGCTTCATCCTTAGCATCTTTTTCCCAATATACTCCGCATCTCTTCTCAGCACATGTCCAAACCAACGTAATATTGCCTCTCTGGCTTTGTCTCCAAACCTTCCAACCTGGGCTGACCCTCTAATATACTTATTCCTAATCTTGTCCACCCTCGTCACACCCAGTGCAAATCTTAACATCTTTAACTCTGCCACATCCAGCTCAAACTCCTGCCTTTTTGTCAATGCCACTGTCTCCAACCCATATAACATAGCTGGTCTCACTACCCACTTGTAGACCTTCCCTTTCACTCTTACAGGTACTCGTCTGTCACAAATCACTCCTAATACTCTTCTCCACCCACTCCATCCTGCCTGTACTCTCTTCTTCACCTCTCTTCCACACTCACAGTTACTCTGAACTATTGACCCCAAGTATTTAAACTCATCCACCTTCGCCACCTCTACTCCTTGCATCCTCACCATTCCTCTATCCTCCCTCTCATTCACACACATATATTCTGTCTTAGTCCTGCTGACCTTCATTCCTCTTTTCTCTAGAGCATATCTCCATCTCTCCAGGGTCTCCTCCACCTGTTCCCTACTATCACTACAGATCACAATGTCATCTGCAAACATCATAGTCCATGGGGACTCCTGTCTGATCTCGTCTGTCAACCTGTCCATCACCATTGCAAATAAGAAAGGGCTCAGAGCTGATCCTTGATGTAACCCCATCTTCACCTTAAACGCATCCGTCACTCCTACCGCAGACCTCACCGCTGTCACACTACCCTCATACATATCCTGTACCACTCTTACATACTTCTCTGACACTCCTGACTTCCGCATACAATACCATAACTCCTCTCTAGGCACCCTGTCATATGCTTTCTCCAAGTCTACAAAAACACAATACAACTCCTTCTGACATTCTCTGTACTTCTCCATCAACGCTCTCAGAGCAAACATCGCATCTGTAGTGCTTTTTCCCAGCATGAAACCATACTGCTGTTCACTAATCATCACATTCCTTCTTAACCTAGCTTCCACTACTCTTTCCCATAACTTCATGCTGTGACTGATCAATTTAATCCCTCTGTAGTTACTACAGCTCTGCACATCACCCTTATTCTTAAAAATCGGTACCAAAACACTTTTTCTCCATTCCTCAGGCATCCTCTCACTTTCCAAGATTTCATTAAACAATCTGGTTAAAAACTCCACTGCCATTTCACCTAAACACCTCCATGCTTCCACAGGTATGTCATCTGGGCCAACAGCCTTTTCATTCTTCATTCTCTTCATAGCTATCCTTACTTCCTCCTTGCTAATCCATTGTACTTCATGATTCACTATCCCTACATCATCCAACCTTCTCTCCCTCTCATTCTCTTCATTCATCAACCCCTCAAAGTACTCTTTCCATCTCTTCAACACAGTCTTCTCGCTTGTGAGTATGTTTCCCTCATTATCCTTTATCACTTTTACCTGCTGCACATCTTTCCTAGCTCGGTCCCTCTGTCTAGCCAATTGATACAGGTCCTTTTCTCCCTCCTTAGTGTCCAACCTTTCATACAACTCTTCATATGCCTTATCCTTAGCCTTCGCCACCTCTCTCTTTGCTGTGCACCTCATCTCCTTATGCTCCTGTCTACTTTCTTCATCTCTCTGACAATCCCACTTCTTCTTTGCCAACCTCCTTGCCTGTATACTCTTCTGTACTTCCTCATTCCACCACCATGTCTCCTTGTCGTCCTTCCTCTGTCCCGATGTGATACCAAGCACCTTTCTAGCCGTCTCCCTTACTAACTCTGCTGTAGTTACCCAGCTATTTGGTAACTCTTCACTGCCACCCTGTGCCTGTCTTAACTCATCTCTGAACTCCACCTCACAATTACCCTTTTTCAATTTCCACCATTTGATCCTTGGTGCTGCCCTCACACGCCTCCTCCTCTTCTTGATCACCAACGTCATCCTACAAACCACCATCCAATGCTGCCTAACTACACTTTCTCCGGCCACCACTTTACAGTCTCCAATCTCCTTCAAACTGGCCCTCCTACATAAGATATAATCCACCTGCGTGCATCTTCCTCCACTCTTGTATGTCACCCTATGATCCTCCCTCTTGTTAAAATACTTATTCATCACAGCCATATCCATATTTTTCGCAAAATCCACTACCATCTGACCTTCTGCATTCCTTTGTTTAACACCATACCTACCCATCACTTCCTCATCCCCACTGTTCCCTTCACCAACATGCCCATTTAAATCTCCTCCCATCACCACTCTCTCACCCTTGGGTACAGTCATCACCACTTCATCCAATTCACTCCAAAATTTTTCTTTCTCATCCATTGCACACCCAACTTGTGGAGCATATGCACTAACAACATTAATCATTATACCATCAACTTCCAGCTTCATAAACATCACTCTATCTGACACCCTTTTCACCTCCAAAACACTCTTTGCATACTGTTCCTTCAGAATAATGCCTATGCCATTTCTCCTCCCATCCACACCATGATAAAACAATTTGAACCCACCTCCGATACACCTAGCCTTACTCCCCTTCCATCTGGTCTCTTGCACACACAATATACCAACCTTCCTTCTGTCCATCATATCAGCTAGCTCTCTCCCTATACCAGTCATACTGCCAACATTCAAAGTTCCGACCCTCACTACCACAGTCCTAGCCTTTCTCCTCTCTTCTTGCCTTCGGCCATGCCTTCCGCTTCTTCTCCTCTTTCGGCCAACAGTAGCCCAATTTCTGCCAGCACCCTGTTGGCTAATAGTACTGGTGGCGGTCGTTGTTAACCCGGGCCTCGACCGATCCGGTATGGAAATATTAACTGGTGACTGCATGAAAAGATTTGGTGAAGTTTTACGCTGGATGCCCTTCCTGACGCAACCCTCCCCATTTATCCGGGCTTGGGACCGGCACAAAGAAATGCACTGGCTTGTGCATCCCCAGTGGCTGGGTTACCGTGATAAAGTAATATAACTGTTATAATTTAGAATAAGAGTCCAAACAGATTAAATACTGCAGTGGTTTTATGACTTCGGTGTCTACTCAGTCTCAAAATATAGTTCTAAATATATTCAGACATTTATGACAGAACTTATCTTCAGCAATCTCGCACTTAGCTTACACAGCATGGATTGCTCATTACCCATAACATCTAACATCATTACTTAACCTAGTATGTCCATGTCTATAGGTTTTTCATAGGTTCATGCTAAGCTTTACATAAAAGGAGATAATTCAAAAACTCAACCTGATCAACTGATATTGGTGAGAGATTAATAGTGCCCTCCATTAAGCAGATTTTCCACACATATCTCAGGTGAAAAAATTGTGACCACCAAGCCACTGGTCATCTAGACTTATTTCAAGCTTGACAGGGTGGTAGTCTGTTTGATATATAAAGGAGATCTATTCAATAGCCATTGGGGTAAGTAACTTTCATGCCAGCTGGTATTGCTAATTTTGTGTTATAGGTGTTATGGGTTTAGGTCTCTAGAATGGATGTTTGCTTTGCCATTGACTCTATTCAGGTGAGGTAGTTCAAAGACTGTGGAGACATTCATAGTTTGGAAGGATAATTAGAGATCACCCATTCAGGAGTCTATGTGAAACTGAGCAGAGAAAATGGACTTCAATCTCTCAGAGTTGTTAAGTGTAATAAGATCTGAGATCTATTTAGTGACCAAATGCTAAGCTGATTCAAGTTGGTATAGGTGCTTGTTAAATACATGCAAAATAGAATCAATGACTGACCTAAATGTATGAGTATCAGAATCAAAAATACTTTATTGATCCCCCAGGAAACTAATTATGTTACAACTGTACAGATAACCATAGACACTGCATAGAGCGAACACATGTGTTACATAATTAGATATGACAGATACTATAGTCACGTAAGTCACCCCACATATGTAACAGCAACACCTGACACAGGTACACTGTTGGCCATAGCCAATGTATTAGATGTGTCTGATACCACATACAGTAGTGACATGAAAGGGGGAGCCTTTTGTGTTAATTACCACTCACCCTAGGATATGGGGTATTACACATTACGGCACCTTAACTAAGGTATAACATATTGCACAAAGAATAATTGCACAGATGATTAATATTGCACTGCAAAAGAGTGATAAAAATGAGATAAAAATGTTGGTGAAAAAGTAGGGTAAAGTGGGACTATAACTTCTGTGGAACTTTATGAGATACCCCAAAGGATGAATTGTACAAGACAGAATTTTTTTAAACCATGTTTGAGATGTTGATGTAAAAAAAAGACCTTGTTAGCAAGATAAGATGACTTGGTCTAATTTAAGTGGTATGTTTTCTATGTGGTAAGCAGTGGTGATGCTCAATTTTCTGCTTTCCTTGACATTGAGGGTAAATTCATGACTGATACACCAAATATTTGTTTGGTCCAGCACTTACTAGAGAATTTGAGGAGTACCAAAGTGAGATTTAATAAAATCCCTACTTTGCAGTCATCGGTAAAGTTGGTAAAACCACAGTCCCTTGACATCAGCTTTCATTAATAAAAAAAAACAATGACAGGAAGACAGGGGGACCCAGGATGTAGCAGCATGGGATACCACTAGTTACCCTTTTTGAGCAGAACAAATAATCCTGACCTTTATTGCATGGATTTTAACAAAGATCCAAGTGGATAGCAAACAAGCCATGTATGGATTAATGCTGAGTTGGGAGAGTTTGTCAATAATCCAAACATGTGGGATAGTTTTGAAGGCCTTGAGAAGGTCCAGGTAGGCAATGTGCACTGTATGCCCTTACCCACAGTCTTCATAACCCTTTTTAAAGAAGGCAAACAGGTTGATTAGGCATGACTGAGCTTTCACAAAACTGGGCTGGTGTGCATCAAGGGCTGTTGAATAGGTTACCTATTTAATACATCAGCTTAGCATAATATTTTGTTGGACTGTATACCATTTTATGATCATATATTTCAAGCTACACTGCCCACTGCCACAGTGTTGATGAGCCTTTTTTATTTGGCCATCTTACTGCTGACTTCAGATCCCCTGTTCCCCTTGTAGGCTCATAATTCTAATGTCACTAGATTAGGAGACACTCCAGCATGTCTGTTCAGTGGGTGGGTCCTATCCCTCTAGACAAAAATGGTCTCTTGGCCATGCCAACTATGAAATCCACCTGTTCCCAGTAGAGGAATAAGGGAGGATGATCATCATATAGCAGTCAAGCTATGCTTTTATATAAGTCCTAATCCCTCTCATTGTGCTGATATCTCATTAGGTTGGCAGTTCATAATGGTAAAATCAAATATGTGCCCTACCTCTGTGCCCATAGAGTAGCCATGTCTACTGTATTCTCCTGTCCCCCCCAAGCCCTGCATTATTTCTGGGAGTTCCTGCCTCCATCTGAACTCCATTACAGAGATACCTGGCATGGTCCTTCCTTTCTAGGATAGGCATTTCCCTCCTTCCTACCTGCACTGTCAGGTGCCAGCCATTAACCAAATTCATGTGGCAAAGGTCATAGTCAGGGCTTTATTCCTATATGCATCCAGGCTTTTGAGACCATTTTTGGAGCAGTTTTCCTTTCACTGAACAAAAAAGTCAGTGGTTAATTTATTTATCTTTTGTTGATGAAGTTAGTCCCACTAGGCCAATGGCCCCTTTTCAGTGGACACATGAGATAAGCATGGGGAAATTGCCCTACTCTTTTCAATAGGTGTTGTGGAATCTTTTACATACACTTGAGCTACCACCATCTCAGGCAGATGGGGCCTTAGTTTAACATCTCATCTGAAGGACAACACATTCAGGAGTGCAGCACCCCCTTTATGTTGCACTCCTGGGGTGGGAATAGAACCCACAGCCTTCTGCACCAAAAGTGAGAATGCTACTGTTGAGCCATTGACACTGCTTTACAATATACAAATATGAATCAAATATTTGAACTTCAAAAATTATGACTAACACTCAGAATATAAAGACTTATATATGACAATTAATTTGTGAGTATGTATGGTTAAGGGATTTACTTTATTAATGTCAGCACCAGCTGTTTGAGTTTGAGCATGTTCTATTTATTGTTGTTGCGAGGTTTAGCTCACTAGAGCGAGTGGCTCGCAGTGACTTGGATTTCTTTAGGTGGAACATGTCCATCAATTCTGAGCTGGACATGGCTTTGTAAGTCAGGCAGAGATCACCTCTGAGTAAGCGATATGTGACTGAGTACAGCTGGAGTTTTTCCAGTCAGGTTGCATAAGACATATGTTTGAGGCCAGTAATTCTCTTTATTATCCCTATATGTCATTTGTGTATCCTCTCATTTGTTTATCTTCTCATCTGATAGGGATTTATCATTTTGTCATCTCTGAGTATCAGTTCCTTGACTCAACACATTTCTTGCTTGTGAAAAAATAGACTGAGTTAATTTATGTTATAGATTACTTTTATTAACTCCAGCCGTTCATTTTAACTTTTTTTTCATTATCTGCATTTCTAAGTCAGTGCCAGTGCAACTCTGAACCTCTACTGTTATCAGGCATTGATGACTTTTGTATTACTTAAAGCATCTAAGTTATTCTTCACAAAATTCTTCAAGCTGCTCAGGTAAATATGCTGTACTTAATATAGCTATGTGTAATTCCTTGCCTTTGCTGATCTTTTCTCCCAGGGCCTCCACTGAAAATGAGATATTATCACAGTCAGACTTTCCTGGTAAACAAATGTCAAATGAAATAAATAAAAATTCTCTATATTTCACTTTCACGTCTTGTTTCTGAAGATTAATTCTCACAGTCTAAGAGGAGTCTTGTATAAAGGCTTTGCAATAATTGTTTGCAAGGGTTTATTTCCTGTTCCCATCTGACATTCATTACATTAGATATATTCATAGATTGACACCTGCATGTTATTGGCCTTAGTGCCTTCTGTAAATGAGCACATAAAATGTTTTTGACCCATAGGAAACAGATGTGCTTTTATGTGAGATTGCAGTTCATATACTATTATGATTGGCTTCTGCTTGTTATACAACTGACATATTCTTAATGAATCATATCACTGATTCAACTCTTGCCTCTTGCTACAACTCTTACCACACTTTTCGGCCACCAAACCAGGACTGAAATACTAAAGGTGGAGGAGTGTCCATATTCACCAAGGATATTCACAACACCAGGCTAGTTGCCCAACACAATGCGTCTGAAATTCTCCAGGTGCAACTAACACTAGGTAAGACTGTAATCCAAATTGTAGCTTGCTACAGATCCCCCACCATGCCCCAAGATTCTCACTGCACCTTTCTAAACATACTGGAAAATATTAAGATACAACCCAACACCCTAATACTAGGTGATTTCAACTACCCCTACCATTAACTGGGAAAACTACTCGTGCACCAACACCTTTGCTCAGCGGTTCTTGGAAGTCATAAATTCCAATGCCCTGGATCAACTAATCCTTAGTCCCACCAGGGGCTTCAATATCCTAGACCTGGTCATTACCAACATGGGAAATAGATCCTCCACACCTATGGTCACCCCCTCATCGGTCAGGTCTGACCATAAGCTAATCACCCTTGACATCCACATCCCTCCCCCACCCCCCAGTAAGGAAACCTACATAAAAAACTTCTCCAAAGCCAACTTCCTGCTACTCAAGTCAGAAGTGACAAACTTCATGACACCCATGCAGATGGGAATTGAAAGTTTGACTGCTGAATCCTACACTAAGGCACTGCACGAGCACATCCACTCGTGCATGAATCATGCCATCTCAAATAGAACCAAGACACTCTCCTCCAAGAAAAGGAAGCCAATCTGGTGGTCCCCTGCCATAAACAAACTTTACAACAAAAGGAAGAAACTGTTGCAGAAAAGAGGAAAATCCCAGGATGCAAAAAAACTCCCTTACCAGCCTCAGTAACACGCTGAGATCCCTCATAAAACCTTCCAAAGCTAGTTACGAAAATAAAATTGCCAAAGATTCCAAAGACAACCACAAGGCATTCTTTAGCTATGTCAAGAATCTAAATGGCAATGCTCAGATCTGCTCTGAGCTACAACAGAATGGCATTGAATATACAGATCCCAAGGATATTGCCAATATCCTGGCAGATAAATTCATTGCCAACTTCATCCCCCTCTCACCCCCTAAAGGGCCCATCTCAATACCAAAAGATTGCCAAATTCCAGTAATAATGGCCACACAAGTAAAAACTGCACTCTCCAAAGCTAAGAATACAGCATTCATGGGACCAGACAACATCCCAAGCTGTGTACTACATGAACTACAAAATGAACTGGCAGCTCACCTAAGTGTCATGTTTAATCATAGCCTCACCTCAGGCTTCGTGCCCACTGAGTGGTGCACAGCTACAGTTATCCCACTCCATAAGGGGGGATCCACCTTGGATCCTGGGAACTATTGCCCCATCAGTCTGATGAGCCTGATCTGCAAGGCCATGGAACATATTATCATGGAACTTATAAACAAAGACATTGGCAACCTTCAAATGTTGGACCCCACCCAGTTTGGGTTTGTGAAGGGCCGATCTTGTCTCCTGAACCTGATTGACTTCTTCAAATCATTCTCCAGAGCTGTGGACAAGGGTAAGGCGGTCCACATAGCCTATCTGGACCTGACCAAGGCCTTCAAAACCAACCCCAGTCTGGAATCATAGATAAACTTACTAGGCTGAGCATTAATCCCTACGACATTCGATGGGTTGCCAACTGGCCTACTGACAGAACCCACACTGTAAAAGTAGCCTACTCCAAATCCAGCTCCAGACATGTGACAAGTGGAGTACCTCAGGGTTCACTCCTGGGACCACTCTTGTTTGGCATCTACTTCTCTAAACTACAGGCCAACACTAAGGGACTCTGGCTAACAAAGTTCGCAGATGACTCTAAACTGGGAGTCATTACTGAATCCCCAAATTATGTGGATATTCTACAAAAGGGCCTTACAGAAACAGATGCTTGGTGCTAGAGCCATGGGTTCAAGCTCACTGCCAAGAAATGTATAGTTATCCCCTTTGGGAAAAAAACATGTCCCCATGAATTACCACATAGGTGGCAGTACACTAAACACCAAAAGTGTGATAAGAGACTTAGGGACCCAGGTGGACAGTGGTCTCACCTTCGATAACCACATCGCCACAACAGTCAGGAAATCCTTATATGTGGCACACCTCATTACTAAGGGCTTTTTATCCAGAAAAAAGGAGGTCATTGTCCCACTGTACTCATCCCTCATTAGACCCATTATAGAATGCAACACCCCGTTTGGTATGTACCTGTCAAGACATCTGCAACAACTGGAAAGGACGGAGAAACACCTCACTAAAAGAATCACAAGCCTAAAGCAGATGCCCTATGCTGACCATCTAAAAAAAAACTCCAGCTATACTCTGTCGCATATCATCTACTCAGAGGCAATCTCTGCTTAACATACAAGGCCATCTCAAAGCCAGAGCTGTTGGACATGCTACACTTAAAGAAATCCCAATCCCTCAGAGTCACATGCTCCAGGGATCTAAACATTGTCATTACAATGAACAAAGCATTCTAGAGGGATAGGTTCCTGACCCAGTAAGTCCCCAGACTCTGGAATAGACTGCCCATATATGTCAAGCAGAGTGCGTCTTTGACCCTCTTCAAAAGGAACCTTGACAATTGGATGGGAGATAGGAAATTCACCCCGGGGATCACGTCAGTTGCCCTGCTAGACAGGGATCCAGGGAAGTAAATATTGTGGGAAGAAATAGCCAGGGAATTGTTATGGCTAGGCTTCTATAGGCCCTAGGGCCAATAGCCTAGTACCAACCTATGAACCTATGACCCAGTGCTTATCCTTATATAAATGGGAGCATTTGAATATTTTTCCTGTCCATAGCTTCATTCCCAGACTGCATATTGCTCTTCTTAGGTACATAGATATCTCAGACATTTTAGATACAGACATTTCAAGGTGCTGTACCATTCCTGGAAAACTCTGTAATGCCTACTTATCTTTTTGTATTTGCACTACTGCTATAACTTCCTATGTATCAATCCAGTGCTTCTGACATTAGGTATGAATCCAAAAGGAGAACCTCCATGAGAACAAAAATAAACCAATAAAAACTAAAAACAGTTCACAGTGTTTGAGCAGCAAATAGCAAATAAATTGCTTCAACAGTACATATGAAACAGAAATTGTCTTCTGAATAGACTCACTGTAATCCAAGAATGAATCTTAAATCAAGTCCAGTGTAGCAGCCACAAAAAGACACCAGCTATTGTTGCATTCCCATGCAAATGGAACATGTTAAAAATCCACCAGCAATAAAAGGAAATCCACCAAAGAATGAACCAAAGCCCATTAAAACAGAACTTAATTATTAACATCACCAAAAAATAAAATAACAAAGTAAAGCATGAGAGATGGTTTAGTGCTTTCATCCTAACAAAACATTTGGACTTCTTTAGAACCTGCTATCTTTTAGCTCTCATCCATTTTTATACCCTATGGTTAATAAGATTTAATTAAATAATCATTTCATGGTCTGTTGTTTCTTAAAGGTATGTTAAACAATGTGCATAAAATGCATAAATGAATTAATACAAAAAATAAAAATACAATATATGTGAATATGTATATAAGTGACCCAATAATATTTTACAAAGCATTTCTTTGTCACTGTGTAATAAAAGCTCCTAAAATCACTTTAAAACAATGTACTACAACTAAACTTAAATAAAACTCCTGGTGTTACCAGGCAGCCTCCCATCCAAGAACTAAACAGGCCTGGCTCTGCTTAGCTTCCAAAGTCACCCCTTTCAGAATGGTGTGGTTACAAGTACAATGTTGGAAAATGTATTCTTATATTAAACATTCATGTTAAAATTTGAAAACATTTGAAACAATAATCTTATGAATATAAAAAAATAAAACTATTATTTTTTTTATAAAAAATTCATTACTGGAAAATTTTAAATAAACACTTCATGAATAATTTTTGCAAGCCTTTGAACCATATTCAGTAAGTCAATTAAAACAGCACTCCAAACAATTCTCATCTATCTAATGCTTTTGTTTTTAACACAGTCATAATATGTGTGTTTGTTTAATCTTGGAAAAATGGTAGCATTACATCTTAACTGCCACTGCAATTCTTTCCTTTCCAGATCCAATTCCCACATGCCATTCCTATATTGCTTATCAGCTTTATCCAAAATACCCTAACCTAAAACCTCTGTACTTGTCACAATGTAATGTGTGCCTGTAAAGTGCAATCTTTTGATTTTTGGTTTTAATTGCATTTAAGTGCTCATAAATTCTCTTTTTAAAGGCTCTTGCTGTTTTCCCAATGTAGTAACTATAACATTGGGTACAGATTCCATTGTAGACTACCCTGGCGTGTTACAATTTCCATCCCTAAATCTCAAAAGCATGTCCAGTGATGTTAACTATAACTGATTCTGTTGTAAAATATAAGGGCAGATATTACACATCCCACACCTTCTGGTGCCTTTGTTAAGATAATCGGAACCAAACTTCACCAGGTGCTCAAACCAAAATTTCAAATTGTGGCCCGTTTTGTTCGCAAATAATAACTTGTCTCCTATTATACTATACTATATATCTCATCATAAAATCTGAACATAGCCCAATTTCTAGTAATAATGTTCCTTATATCTTTTGAATAAGGTCCATAAGGGATGAACATAGCATTTAAATATGCATTGTTTTTTAACAGAGATTTCCTTACAAAGTCTTTTAATGGTTCTTGCGTTCCTAGCAGGGTGTTGTATCTAGTACCCCATTCCTCCTTAACTTCCACGATCACTTTGTTTAATAATTCTATATGGTATCTTCTTTCTGTGAACATTTCCAACAATTTAACAACTTTTGCCTCAAAAAATTAAATATCTGAGCACATTCTAGTATGTTTTGGATGGCAGCTGTAAAAATCTAAATAACTGAAAATGTCTCCTTCCTGTGAAGTTTAGATTAATTTTTTTGTTTCACAAGCTTCTTAGATAATTCCACATCAAAATAATATATATTTAAGTCAGAATGTTTGTAGGTGAAACTAAGAAAGGAGGTTAATTCATTAATGTAGTTTACAAATTCATCTCTGATTTCATTTGTTTCTTCCCATTAAATAAATATATCATCCAAAAACTGTAGGTAAAAGTTTCAATGATTACTGAACTTACTTGTCATAACATATTGCTTTTCTTATGTATACATAATGATATTTGCATATGTTGTGGCACAACTAGCTTCCATTGCCACTCCACTAAAATTCTTGTCTCACTTTGCTTAAAAAATGCTATGAATCCTTCAGTATATATTCCAGTATATATCAAAACAAAGGCATACATTAAATTGTGACAAGTACAGAGATTTTAAGTTTGGGATTTTGGACAAAGTTGACAAGCAAAATAAGAATGGTGTGTGGGAATTGGATCTAGAAGAATTGTAGTGGCAGTTAAGATGTAACACCACCACCATTTTCCAGGATGAAATGAGCATACTTCTATTATGCCTTTGTTAAAAACAAAAGCATCGGATTGATGAGAATTGTTTGGAGTGTTGTATTAAGTGCCTAACTGAATATGGTTCAAACACTTATATAAATTTACTAAAATTTACTCATGAAGTGCTTATTTAACATTTTCCAATAATAATGAAACTTTTATAAAAAAATAATAGTTTTATTTTTTAGATTCATAATATTATTGTTTCAAAAGTTTTGGATTTTTAACATGAATGTTTAATTTAAGAATACATTTTTTAGCAGTGTACTTGTAACCACACCATTCTGAAAGGGTCTGCCTTTGAAAGTGAAGCAGGGTCGGGACTGGTTAGTTCTTGGATGGGTGACCGCATGGTAACAACAGGAGTCTTATTTATTTAGTTTTGTTCTAGTACATTGTTTTAAAGTGTTTTTAGGAGTAAGTGCTTTGTAAAATATTATTTGGTCACTTTTATACATATCCACATATATTGTTGCATTTTTATTTTTGTATTAATTCATTTATGCAGTTTATGCACATTGTTTAACGTACCTTTAAGAAACAACAGACTATGAAATAATTATTTAATTAAGTCTTATTAACCATAGATTATAAAAATAGATGACAGCTAAAAGATAGCAGGCTCTGAAGAAGTCCAAATGTTTTGTTAGGATGAAAGCACTAAACAATCTCTCATGCTTCGCTTTGTTATTTTATTTTTTGGTTGTGTTAATAATAAAGTTCTGTTTTAATGGACTTTGGATCATTTGTTGGTGGATTTCCTTTCATCGCTGGTGTATTTATAACATGTTGCATTTACACAGGAATGTAACAATAGCTGGTGTCTTTTTGTGGCTACTACGCTGGACTTGATTTAAGATTCAGTGTCGGATTACAGTGAGTCTATTAAGAAGACATTTTCTATTTTTGTATGTCCTGGTGAAGTAACTTATTTGCTATTTGCTCCTCAAACACCGTGAACTGTTTTTAGTTTTTATTGGTTTACTTTTGTTTTCATAGAGGTTCTCCTTTTGGATTCACAATTTTGTACTATGGAGAACACAGTAAGAGCAGTCATAGCATTAAATAGCAGTCCAGGAGCATATTCTGTGCCCCAGGAGGGTGCTGCTGCTCATACTGAAAATATTTTGGATTATCAGAATGATGAAGGGAATTTATCTCGGCTTGTGAATTTATTAACTCAAGAAATGACACAAATACAAGATGTACTACATCATTTACAGAGTGAAATGCAATGGAAAAACATTACGGCGGAGGGTTTAATGGAAAATGAGCACCCCCCAGACCTAGAATTTCAATGGAACAGTCCAAGGGTGCATGTAAGCCATTCATGACTTGTATGAAGTGCTTACAGAAGGGAGAACAGCTTTGAGACTCAAACAAATGGAAATATGGACCAAAATAACAAAAAAAGTAAATTTAGAGAATGGTTTAGTAAGGAAATGACTTTGAATACTGAGACTACACCTTATCCACCTTTGACACTGAACAAGAAGATGATGGAACTAGAAAATAAATTGTTAAAGGTATGAAATTAACAGTGTGATAACTGCTTTTTAAATGAAAGTTTGAAAGCTGAAAGGGTATCAAAAGGCCTTAGGTTTTATAAGTACCCTAATGGATTGTTTTTAACTGAATGGGAAATTAATGAATTAAATGAGATGTTTGATAGGCATAGCCTAGAGCTGATGCAATGTTTTGTTATGTTTAATAGTGTGAGAATTTCTGAATTATTGGAAGAAGTTCAAGTTTTGAATTCTGCAATAACAAATGATCTATTATTTGAATTTAATGTAAACAAGTATGAAAATGTGTTTGATAAGGTTGAACATCAAATTAAAATTAACTTAGAAAGCAAGCAGAAGAAATTATTAAGGAACAAGTTTGACTACCAGAACAAAACAGTATATCCATTACCTTTACAAAAGAGAGGTTAGAGATGTAAAGAAACACATGAACAGAATGAATTAAGGCAAGGCAATAGAGGGAAAAGTACACATTTTAACAAGGGGAATACCAGAAGTAATGCAGTCGCGTTTATATCACATTATCGAAAGATGAAAATAGTGAATGCTATTTCATCGAACCTAAAATATCTAAACCACATAATATCGAACAGTCAGAACAGCGAATTTTTTCCTTTGGAAAAAAATTAGCGATTCCGAAACATATACACACAACACAAGCACACCTAAAAAACATAAATACACACACATACACTTATAATCCTACAACTAACCCTACACTAAAGTATACATACACTACTATCTATCCACTTACCTTAACCCAAATCCTAACCCTAAGGTCCGTCACTATCGCACATTCACCTAACCCACGCCCTAACCCTAACTCACTTAACCCGCCCCTAAACCTAATTCACTTAACCCGCGCCCTAACCCTAACTCACCTAACCCGCGCCCTAATGCTAACAACCACACAGTCGCACACTTACCTGAACCCGACCCGTAAATCTTCACCACAGCACTGAAAATAGTGAAGCCACAGAACCGGCCAACCGAATTCTTTCCCTAGGAAAGAATTCGGTGTTCTGCAGCTTCGCTATTTTTAGCATTCAATTAAAACGGGTCACTATTAGAACATTCGAAGTTTTAAAACTTCGATGTTCTGATATAGACCCATGCAGTCAGATATGATACTGATGAAATTGTGGAATTTAATGAATCTAAGGAAATTAATAACCAGGGGTCAGATGCATATGAACAAGCATATATTTCCCTTAGAAAGTCTGAAAGACTAGAAAATAAAAAAGACAATTTTTTTAGAGAACCCCCACCTCCAAAATCAACAATGGTTTCATGGGAAAGGCAGATGGAGGGGGAAGACATGGAACAATGTGCAACAATGGAAAAGATGAACAGTGGGAGCTATAAAATTAAGACATCTGCGAGTAGTGTAGAGGGATATAAAATATTTAATCACACCAGCCTAAACATAACACGGAGTTATTTTAGTTTATTTAAAAAAGGCTTAAAATTTGTCCCTGGGAAGAGAACTGACCCAGCTAATGTCTTAATAAAATTAAACGTTTTTACAAGAAAATTAAATCTAAAGCTTCTGTTTAAAGTAGGGGTAATGGAATTGAAATTC
The DNA here is from genome assembly GCF_019279795.1 of Protopterus annectens. Classification (NCBI taxonomy): domain Eukaryota; kingdom Metazoa; phylum Chordata; order Ceratodontiformes; family Protopteridae; genus Protopterus; species Protopterus annectens. The sequence goes on from NC_056740.1 coordinate 376,636,113, forward strand.
AAACTGAGAGCAATGTAGATATATTAAAAAGAAAAAAGTGTATTTAACCCCTCTCTCCTCCTGGCAGTTATCCCTTATGAAAAGTTATGTAACAATGACATACATCAGGTGTTAAAAAATCAAAAAAAAAAAAATAAATAAATAGCAAAATCTGACCAGAGAGGACAATTATTTAATGGAGCTACTTAAAAGTAACAGAAACCTAAGAATCATGAAATCTTACAAAGGTCGTGGTACTGTTTTAGTGGACAAAATGGATTATATAAGTAGTATGAGTGCAATTTTGAGTGACACACAGAAGTATGAAAGGGTTTCCATTAATGAAGTTAATTTAGTAAAAAAGAAAATTATTTATTCTTACAGAACTCATTATTACAAGGGACTATTAATGAGAAAAAATATAATTTTTTGTATAATGAAAACACAGAAATACCCATGGTTTTTGGAATCCCCAAAAGTACATAAAAAGTATACAGAAACCACTGTACAGGTTAATAGTCTCAGCACATAACTCAATGACATATTCATAGGTTAATAGGTTCATAGGTAGGTATTAGGCTATCTGCCCAAGGGCATTTATAAGCCTAGCCAGAGTGTGTCAGCATTTGCCGCCCCAATGATTAATTAACTGAGCCTCTGTCAAGAAGATCCAATGAAGTGTTCCCAGGAGTGTATTTTCTGTTACCCATCCACTCGTCAAGGTTTCTCTTGAAGAGTGTTAGTGATGGGTTCTGCATAATGTAGTTAGGAATTTTGTTCCAAAGCATTGGGGTGTCTCTGTGACAGGAATCTATCCCTCCAGTATGTTCTATTTATTGTTGTCGCAAGGTGTAGCTCACTAGAGCGAGTGGCTCGCAGTGACTTGGATTTCTTTAGGTGGAGCATGTCCATCAATTCTGAGTTGGACATGGCATTGTAAGTCAGGCAGAGATCACCTCTGAGTAAGCAATATGCCACTGAGAGAGACTGGAGAGTATACCTGAAATTGCCCTTTGGTCATGCCTGAATAGTAGGGTGAGCTGCTTAGTCGCTTGGTTGGTGAGGGGTGAATAATGAGCCTTGCCCTGCTGGGCAATCAAGTGTCGGGGTATATTAGTGCTTGCTATTAGGTCTGAGCAAGTGTTGGACTGTAGGATGCATTTTAAGTGCTAAGGTTGAGAGTTAGATTACTTTCAAGGGAAAAACTGAAGAGGAGACTTGGTGGAGCCGGCAATAATTTAGCCCTAGCTAACTGGTGCTGCCCGAACGTGCAAAACCATGCAAACATGATTTTTACAGCAGGGAAATGAAAGAGATAGAAATTAGCCCAAAATGGGCTATAAACTATTAATTTCTGAGCTGGAACCACTCCTCCAGGGACAGATGGCTGCTCAAAGCTCCCTCTCTGATAGGTGAACAGAGAAACATCCTTCTATCCAAGTAAGGTATGGGCAACTCAGAAACTTGTAACACAGCCCTGAATTCAGCAATAGCCTGAAAACTGGACTATACTAGCTTAGAAAGGTGGGAAACAAGGAAAAAAACATTTTTTGAAAAGATAAGGCAAAAAAAGTAAAAACTACACTTAAAACAGCTTTAAATGACTACAAACAGTAAAAAATACACTTAAAACAGCTTTAGATGACTACAAGCAATCAGAAAAGGCTTTTAAATAAATTACCCAATTAACCAGTAAAAAAATCTCAAAACTGAGCCCTGTTCCTGTAGTCTTCAATCAGACAAGTTCTAACTGTTCACTACTGCCACTGGGGTGCAGGGGAACCTTCTCCAAAAAAGAAAGCCTGGATTAGTGCTCAAGTTATACAAACAAAGCTAGATTTAGCAGGCCTGAATCTAGTTTGTGACAGCAAACAAGGCACACCAATTTCAGTAAGAAACAGTTCAAATATGCAGACACTATAAGCCTCTAACCAGAAATTCCCAGCTCAGAAGGGCAGAGTCCGGCCTCTCCTCCCACAAGAGTGCAGACCACAAACCTTCTTAATGTAAAATGACTGGCCAGAAGCCCAAGTACTTAAATCAGAACTAATACACTTTTAGAATAACAGACACTGAGCCTTCAATCAGCAGTTCCCAACTTAGAAGGATGTAACCTACCTGTCCTGCCACAACAGTGCAGACCGCAAACCTTCTTAATGTAAAAAAACTGGTCTGAAGCCCAAGTGCTTAAACCAAAAGGCTTAGAATGATAGCTACACTTTAATCAGGTTACTACCAAGCAGTAATAAATACAATTGAATACTTTTAAGAAGGCCTGGATTAGTGCTCAAGTTATACAAACAAAGCTAGATTCAGCAGGCCTGGATCTAGTCTATGCTACAGCAAACAAGGCGCACCAATTTCAGTAAGAAACAGTTCAAATATGCAGGCACTATAAGCCTTTAACCAGAAATTCCCAGCTCAGAAGGGCAGAGTCCAGCCTCTCCTCCTTCAAGAGTGCAGACCACAAACCTTCTTAATGTAAAATAACTGGCCTGAAACCCAAGTGCTTAAACCAGAACTAATACACTTTTAGAATAACAGACACAGAGCCCTCAATCAGCAGTCCCCAACTTAGAAGGATGTAAGCTACCTGTCCTACCACAACAGTGCAGACCACAAACCTTCTTAATGTAAAACAACTGGTCTGAAGCCCAAGTGCTTAAACCAAAAGGCTTAGAATGATAGTTACACCAAGCAGTAATAAATACAATTGAGTACTTTTAAGATGATGCAAAAGCAAAATAAAGTAATAAAGTAGGAAGAAACACAAATACAGTGAAAGCAGGAGTTTTTGTTGATAGGATGCTCAAAGAAAGTGTAAGCAATGTGGAATATATACTGAAGGATTCGTGGCATTTTAAGCAAAGTGAGACAAGAATATTATAGTGATTTTAGTTGATTCACTGCTGTTGATGTGGTAGAATTGTTTTCCTTTATCCCCCATGGAAAAGGAATTGAAATTTTCTGGGAGACAGTTTATGAACTAAGTACATTTGATTCTGTTATGACAGATTTTATTTGTGACTTGATGGAAATAATTTTAAAGTATAATTATTTCAGATTTGAGGGTGAATATTTCAGGCAGACATCTGGAGTGGCAATGGGAGCTAGTTGTTCCCCAACATATACAAATATCAGGCCAATATCACCAAATTGAAAAGTCATGTCACTGAACAGCATTTCACATTTACGGAGATCGCGGTACTGTGAAGATCAGAAAAAGTGCCCTTTCCTCACTGGAGTGCGATCTCGGAGTTGGTATATATACTTAGCAGGGGTGTGGGGGGTGCAGCCTTCCCACAAGAGCAACTTTGATGAATGGCATTTTCATTGTTAATGCCATTTGATTACATGACTTTTCGATTTAGAAATATAGACCCCAAATATCATTATGTGTAGATCAAAAAAGAAATATATTTTAACAAGTAAGTTCAGGAATCATTGGAACTTGTACCTCTGTTTTTTGGATGATATATTTATTTTATGGAAAGAAACAAATGAAGTCAGGGATGAATTTGTAAAGTATATTAATGAATTACCCTCCTTTCTTAGTTTTACCTACAAACCTTCTGACTTAAATATAAGTTATTTGGATGTGGAATTTTCTAAGAAACGTGACACAAAAATTAGAATCTAAAATTCACAGGAAAGAAACATTTTCAAACAGTTATTTAGATTTTTACAGCTGCCATCTGAAATATACTAAAAGAATATTTTTAAAGGACAGTTAGTGAGAGCCACTAGAATGTGCTCAGATATTGAATTTTTTTAGGCAGAGGTTGTCAAATTATTGGAAATGTTCACAGAAAGGAGATACCCTGTACATTTATTAAATAAAGTGGTTGTGGAAGTTAAGAAGGGATGGGGTACTAGATAACCCCCACTCCGCTAGGAACGCAAGAACCATTCAAAACTTTGTAAGGAAATTTTATTTGAAAAACAATGCATATTTAAATGCTATGATCATCCCATTTGGGCAGCCTTATTCAAAGGACATAAGGAACATTATTACTACAAATTGGGCTATGTTCAGAAATTATGATGAGATATATAGTATAGTAGGAGACAAGCCATTATTTGTGAACAAAACAGGCATAATTTGAAATTTTGGTTTTAGCACCTGATGAAATTTGGTTCCAATTATCTTAACAAAGGCACCGGAAAGTGTGGGATGTGTAATATCTGCCCTTATATTTTAGAACAGAATTGGTTATATTTAACATCACTGGACAAGATTTTGAGATTTAGGGATGGAAATTTTAACACATCAGGGGTAGTCTACATTGGAATATGTACCCAATGTGATAGTTACTACATTGGGAAAACAGAAAGAGCCTTTAAAAAGAGAATTTATGAGCACTTAAACATAATTACAATCAAAAATCAAAATGCACTTTACAGGCACACATTAAATTGTGCCAGGTACAGAGATTTTAAGTTTGGGATTTTGGACAAAGCTGACATGCAAAATAGGAATGGTGTGTGGGAATTGGGTCTGGAAAGGAAAGAAATGGAATGGCTGTTATGGTGGCATTACATCTTTTTTTCCAGGATTAAATGAACACACTTCTGTTATGCCTGTGTTAAAAGCAAAAGCACTGGATTGATGAGAATTGTTTGGAATGTTGTATTAAGTACCTTATTGAATATGGTTCAAATACTTGCAAAATAATTATTCACAAAGTGTTTATTTAAATTTTTCCAATAATGATGAAATTTAAAAAAAAAAAATAGTTTTATTTTTTTTTTATATTCATAAGATTATTCTTTCAAAAGTTTTGGATTTTCAACATGAATGTTAAATTTAAAAATGCATTTTCAAATGCTGCTCTGGAAGCTAAGCAGGGTTGGGCCTGGTTATTTCTTGGATGGGTGACTGCCTGGTAACACCAGGAGTTTTATTTATTTATTGATATGTTTTGTTGTAGTACATTGTTTTAAAGTGTTTTTAGGAGTTTTTATTACACAGTGATAAAGACGTGTTTTGTAAAATACTATTTGGTCACTTACATACATATTCACATATATTGTTATATTTTTATTTTTGTATTAAATTCATTTATGCAGTTTCTGCACATTGTTTAACATACCTTTAAGAAACAACAGACCATGAAATGATTAAGTCTTGTTAACCATAGGGCATAAAAATGGATGAGAACTAAAAGATAAGGTTCTGAAGAAGTCCAAATTTTTTTTAGGACAAACATGCTAAACCTGCTCTTAAGCTTTACTTTATTTTATTTTTTGCGGTGTTAATAATAAAGTTCTGTTTTAATGGACCTTGGATCATTCGTTGGTGGATTTCCTTTCATCGCTGGTGGATTTAAAATATATTTGTTTACACAGGAATGCAACAATAGCTGGTGAATTTGTGGCTACTACATTGGGCTTGATGTAAGATTCAGTCTTGGATTACAATGAGTCTATTCAGAAGACAATTTCTGTTTCATATGTACTGTTGAAATGATTTATTTGCTATTTGCTGCTCAAACACCATGAACTGTTTTTAGTTTTTATTGATATTAGGTATGACCAGTACATTTCAGACATGTTAATCGTAATTTATATCAGTTCTTATTTAACTTGACATTTTGTTCCCTTATCTGTTTATGTTTTTCTTGTATCTGACTCTACATGAATAGGTCATCAGCTATGTTTACCACATGTTTTCAGCCTTCATTAACTTGTACACATCATCTCTTTGGCATGTTTACATTTGTTATATAATACCACACAGAAGTCTAAGGGCTATGCCTACAATCTGGAACTGGAGCTTTTTTCATCTAACTTTATTTTTCAGAATTTCTGTGTTGCGTGTAGAACTGAACAAAACTTTGCATTTAGCATTAAGATCACTTTTCATCTGTAAAAATGGATAGTAATCTCTTTTAGTCAGTTTATTGAGACTGTGCAAATAAATGTAAATGCAAGTTGTGTCTTTCTTTACAAACCATGTACCCATTATGTTGGCATTAATTGATTCCTTATGTCATCTAGACTTTCTCTTGACTTCATTTTCTGGTAATTTCTATGCCATCGTGCTACTGGTATTTTCTTTAGAGCATTTATCATTGAAATAACATCAACATTTATTTGTAGAATATATGCCTCTGGTAAACTTCCTAAACTTTTAAGTAAGTCAGTATCGTAGTGAAGGATATCATTGCTATAGCTACGTACAGTATTTAGAATGTCTGTGTGGTTGTGTGACTGTTTTGAATGTGTATGGGAACACATTCTGTCTTTGCTTTCATACTTTGATTTTGTCTTACTTTGAATTTATTTTTAGAATTCTTAGATTCAAATAAACCAAGCAACTCGGGATATTAACTGAATTAGCTTCCTCGAGTGCTATGATTTCAATCAGGATCTTGCACTTCTTACTTTTATATTACTGTATGAGTAGATTTTGACCTGCAGCTTAACTGGTGTTCTGAATATGTTAATATGTGCACCATTTTCTTTTCTGTGTCTTTTAGCCCCAGTGTTTGAAATTTATCTTCAACATAGTATTGCATTAGGCACTTGCCTCTGCCATTAAATTCATAATTTAATTTATTGGCTCACAATATTTTTACCAGAAATTTGATCTGCATTAATTACTCTCTTTTAATGATGAATTTACTGGCTTCAGTGTAATAACACTTTCCGCTGTAATAATGCCAACAAATACCTGATTTCATGAATAACATGTAAACTTTTATGAACTCACTTGTAGTTTCTTTTACACATCTTAGAAAAATATTTTTTTAATACCATAGTTTCTACAAAGATCAGGGCACAGTTTATAGTCATGCTTGTATTTACATTGTGAATTTTAACTGCATATTTCCTGTGTGGCTCATATCTCTGTTTCTTATCACAACCACTATTCTAATCCATTCTCACTCTGTTTCATTTTTGTATTTTATTTTATTCGCATATTATCTTACACCCATACATTTCTTCAGGGCACTTGTTATTTTACTCCCTCTGCACACATCTACAACTTTTATTAAGATCAAGCTTCAGCTAATGGCCTGCCCTTGTCTGATCATGTTTATACTGCTTCCATTTTATTAATGAATCATGCAACTCACACAGTTCAGTCTCTGGGTAGACTCTTTATCTAAGTAACAAAAGCTTCTATAATTGTTGTTAGACCTTTTGCATTTGTAAACAACATACAGCAAATTCTGCCTAAGCCTGCAGTGATTCGTGAGCATCTCTCTAATTGTTGCCATATTAACTTTATCATCTTCTTGAAAAGTAAAAGAGTTCAGTGCATTAAAGTCTCTTGGCTCAATGACATGCCACAATATGGCACACTGGAGTTGGAATTCATATGAAGCTGCTCAGATAAGCCAAATGATACTGTTTGGTAGTAATGGGATTCAGAGTCACATTTACTCCAGATGGCACTGAGTCACATTATAAAGTGGTATCACCCAACCGAGAAGTGCAATCAGCTATTAATGGATGCGTATCAGTCTGAGCAATCATATACTTTAGGCATGTATGGATCGATCAACACAGACACAAAGCTCAACAGTCCTTACTGAATGTAGCACCTCCCATGTAATCAAAACCTGGAATATAGCTGGTAAAAAATATTCACTCTCATCTGCCTGCTGTTTATAAATATTAAGAATTTCAGTTTTAAGACACCATAAAAGGTATGCATGCAAGGTTGGGAGGGTGGCCTAATGGTTAAGGCATTTGCCTTACAAACACAATGTGCATTGTTTGAGTCTCACAAGGGATAATTGGCTAGGCTTAAAAATGGCTCGCAAGGGCAGTTAGCTTAGTACTAACCTAACCTATGATGGTACAAAGGCTGCACCCAGAATGCAACTCAGCTGTGTTGTTTTCCTACTGGAAGATATATTATGCTTTTTTTCCAGCTTTGCATCAGTAAAGGAGATATAATAATTTTCTATCATACCCAGCAGTGTTTTAGTAAAGAAAGTGCTGCCCAAAAGACATCCTGAACCATTCTTCCATGTGCATGTAAAACAGGAGTGTAAAACCACACAAGCAGACACCAGTCCTGTAGTCATACTTGTATTTATAGAAAAAGCTTTGCCTTTGATAATGCTAGTTTCATATTTGGCAAAATAATTACATTTTGTTTAAGTTTTAGTTTATTCTCATTAGTCAGTCAGTAATTAGCAGGATGAATGAGGCCTGAAATTGCAAAAACTTCCTACTGGGCGAAACTACTTTATGTAGTTCAGTTCCCCAAGGCATTTAGTATTGTCAATTAAACAAAAGTTGCTTACCAGCAGACTAAATGTGAATTTTTAATAAGATATGCATTCTGCAAAACTCTGTTTGGAATTAACTTTGATAGATATAAATGCTTCAGAAGTCATTAAGGCAAGTGATAATAGGCTCCTGTTTAACAGCAGTTAGTAACTAGATGACTACAGTCAAAACTGAATATAATTTTCAGTTGTAACCACTTTTTTATTTTATTTGCCTCATTATAAGTGCATTTTATTCAAAGTTACACATTTGCATATTCTGTGGATCTTATAAACTGATTTGTTTTGGACTTCTCATCTGGATAACTCTATTTTCCTTTGTTAGATTATAATCCTATCCATTTATAACCTCTGTTCCCTTGTGTACAACACATGTTTCTACTCCTCCTCCATTACTTTACATTTCAGCTTCTTTCCAACCTTCCCACTTTATTCATCTCTTTCAAATACTCTCTTATAACCAGGTTTTTTTTCAGTATATACCCTAGTAGTCTTACCCTACTATCCATGACTTATCAGCTATACAATACCTCTCTCCTCCTTCTGGTGTTAATTATTGTTGACCTACAGGCTAATGCTTCACATGCCTAACTTCAGTTTTATTTATTCGTAACATCTTTGCTGTAACATTCCTTACCCATATCGTATAAGTCATATGCAGTGTCTGCTTATCATACACACACACACACACACACACACACACACACACACACACACACACACACACACACACACACACACACACACACACACACACACACACACACACACACACACACACACACACACACACACACACACACACACACACACACACACACACACACACACACACACACACACACACACACACACTCACTGAATCATTATTAACACCACACACGTCTATCCTTTATCAACTCCTCTTACAAATCACCAAATCTGCACATTTTTGCTTTATTTCTCAGGTTAGTAATATATGCTCTTACAGTTTCTCCAAGCTTTTGATTTCTTATGTAAAACATGTACCTTAACATTATAATATTTGTTTGAGGGTTACACATTTCTATAATTTACATTTTAAGCACTCAGGGTCTTCCTGCATTTCAGTCTGTATCACAATATGGTGGTCCTCCCCCTTCCCTGCATACATAGCAGGTGCATACACAAATGAGCGTTCCCTCTCAATGCCTTCCAAGCCTGCTAAATTAAGAAGTATGACTGCTCTGGGTATCAGTACATGTGTTTTTTATCAGAAAAAGCAGCCTGTATAAATATTCTTGTTCAAACACTCTCCAGTTCTCAGCAATATTGTTATCAAACACCAGCAGTTCAGATCTGCAAAATCCCTCTGCCATAACAGCAAAATATGTTTAAACATAAGCATAGACCACATACTTGTAACTATGCTCAAATGCACAACAATCTCTTTGAAAAGGCTTCACTTTGACACTGCAAACACTGCAAACATTCCAGAAACTTCGGACACTTCGAGTAGCTTTAACTAATGCAAAAAAGTAGTACATTGCAAAGAAATGTGATTGTTTTAGTATTTTTGTACATTTTAAACATTTCAGAAATCGTTTCAAACACCTTTGTATTTATTTCGAATACTTTAATCAGTATGTCACAATTTCGGACATTTTGTTTATCCTGGTAATTATTTTGAACATTTTGAATGCTTCCTCACACATTCAGCGAATGAAAATCATTTAAACAAATTTAAGTAACTTTGAATAACCACTGACCTGTTTGCAAGTTCACTCCGGTCAAGATATTTATTGTACAAAAACATGTCAGGAACTGTAATTGGAACATGTATTTAATCTAACTGATTCACTCATTACTTTAAAAACACTCGCATGTGTCTCTCCATTCATGACTGCATTTATTTTGGCTGACTATACAAAATGACACTGTTCTTGCATGTGCTTAGTACTTATATGCACGTGCTATCTAGCTACAGTGACTGACTAGTGGCTGACTAGAACAATACACGCAATGATAATGTCAGGAAGTGCTGGGCATGCAGACCATTGGCAGTCAGTTTATTGATGGATAGTTGAACTCTAAAGGTCTTGGGTTTAATGGAAATTTCAGCTGATGTGTTAAGATGGCTATTATGCTCAGAAGGAGACATACACGGTGTTCTGTAGCTAGCTATGAAATGGTAATTAGCCTTGTTTAGAGTGATTTAGACTTGTAGGAGTTCACATGTGGTGTCCCAAGGAATCTGTCATGAGGGGTTGATATCCTTGATAAATACTGATACTCCCCCCCCAATTGTCAGCGTGTCTAAATATGTGATACATATTACACCCAGGAACTAAGGGAGTGCTTTCATTGTTCTGAAACCATGTTTCTGTAACTATACATACATGAATGCGTTGCAAGGAAGCCCTAAGCTCAGGCATTTTTTGTTAAGACTCCTGGCATTGAGTAGAGCCACACTAATGTGTTCCAAATTAGAATTTATTAGGTTGGAATGTCCATCAAATGGACTTTGCATGATAAAGGCACTATGAGGACAGCAAGGGCCTTAGCCAGAATGTGGAAGCCTTGGTAAGAGAGGTGAAGGCCATCCCTGACAAAACTAGAAGAATTGTCAGCCATCTCATCCCAAGTTGATACATATTGGATCCCCCTACAATGACTTCAACTACATAGATAAGTATTAAATCCAATTATATTGTCTTTGAATCATCTTAGCATCATTATGAGTGATGGAAAAATACCACTCAAGATCAATGCCTTTCCTGCATCAGACACATGCATAGCAAGCTCAGTCATATCCTTCGGCATGTCCCCCTGGGTAGAATGTCTAAGGTCATTCACTCCCATGTAGGCCACTATCAGGTCATAATCATATTTGTCAGGATGGAGGGATGTAAGAGCCCTTGTTACATCCCATATCCTGGCTCTCCAGAAAATCAACTGTCACCCTATTCTTATCCAGCCTGGTGAGGATGCTGTCCATATGCCTTACAATACAGACTCCTATTACTAAAACATTACCGAGGTTTGATGCTGTCTCATTGAGCTGTAAGAGCTTGAAATCTGCACCCTTGTAATTCTTAGAGTTATTTGTCTTATGTATGGCTGAGAAGGGTGAAGCTGCATGCATCGCTGTGTATACTAATGTATGAGGTTTGTTAGTCCTTAGCGTAGGAATCATAGGCAGTGTTCTCTTTACAACCTCAGCATAAGCAGGTTTAGTGGAAATGTTCTGGCCTGTAAGTGCACATGTGTTGTACTTACCAAATGTTCTGCGGTGAGAAGGTAGCCTCCAAGTTAAATAAATACTTACATTTCTCACATACTGAATCATTGTGAGATGTTAAGATAAAATGCAAAATAAACGTCAAATTCAGTAAAAAGCATGACCAAACAAAGTGTCAGCATAAAAATTAGTGTGAAAGCAAGCTTGCAAATTTGGCAAATGTGCAAGGTGTAAGCATTTTCATGATGCGTCAGCACAGTGTACTGAATGTGGCAGAAGCTGTAAGAAATACTACAAGTTGGAACATTTTGCTGTAATTGTAAATCTAATTTAAAGACAAAGACACATTTTCAGCAACAGAAAAAGTCATATTCCATTCATCGTTCCTCAGAACTTGAAGATATTTTTTCAGAAGAGCTTTTTTTGTTTATTTACCAAAACCCCAAAACTTACCTTTTCTCATGGACTATATATCAGTGATAATTTTGTCTCTGTCTCTTTCTTGTGCTCTGTAAGAGGAATTTTGCTACTGTATAATTACATTACCTCATCCCTACACCTATTATCAGCAGGTAGGTTATGATTGAGCTTTGTAAGGAAAGTTAAATGGGACTTAAGGACCCACATGACCAAGGACTTGTCTGTGCTTCACTCCAGAAGAAATATAAGCTAGATCATATGTCCAATTAGACAGCTCATCTACTGTAAGACTTTCCCAACTTGTAAACTAATTTCAGACCTTCCATCTATAATCTACATGAAAGACCCTCTGCAGCAACCACATATAAAGCAATCCAAGACATTCGGTCATGCAGCTAACCATTGAGATGCAAGGTGTATGGATGAGATTGTCTTAAATAGAGCACTGTCATACAGCAAGAAACATGTTAGCAATGAAATGCACTCCACAATCACACAATGGCTGAGCAATGAAAATAATGCTTTAATTAAATCAAAATATTTACAAAGCAGATGTTTAAGGAAAAAAAAGAGTACACAGACAGAGCCATGAATATTTGTTATGATGTATGCCCACAATGTTAATACAAATTTAACACAGTCAGACTAGTACATTATATCCAGCCCCCTGAAGGACCTTTGTGGACGCAGTCTTACAGTCTGTTAGTTTTAGGTTGCTGACAGTAAGATTCCAACTCTGATCACTTAACACCTGCCCATATGCAGAGAATAAGCATTCAACTTTGACACTGGAAAATGGAATCCATACACCTCTCAGTGCAATTTCAGACAGTGTTGGGTTCTGACCAGCCATTGAAAGCAGTACTTAGGCTAGTAAAATGAGGGTAGTGGAGGCAGAAGTTTACCTGGATTATACCTTTTTAAAATATTATCCCTTTTAAATAGGACATGTTGCATCTGACTGAAAGTCCTAGTTAGTTGTGATAAATTATACGTGTTCAAGAATATACTGGCCTTTAAGAAAGGAATGTAAGGGTTGCTATCCTGATGCTTGCCCAATTTCTCTAGGCAGATCTGAACAGCTGGATGCTGTCTTCCTTGAACTTGGGCCTAAGCAGACAAAGAAATTCACCTGTTTTTTCCCCAACAGCCTGTATTGTTAGTTGTCTTAGCTTGTTAGTGATTCCAAAGGGGCATTAACATCTCATATGTCAAGATCGCAAGAGGTCTGTCCTTAAACTACATAGTTTAGATGGTTCTGACCAAGTCTGATGAGTTTTCTATGATGAAACTCAGCTGAGTTTCAAGCTCAGAACCAGACAAGTGTCAGAATCCATAGCTGGATTATGGATGTTGATCTAGACAAACTCCCTTTGCTTATAAGCCGTGCAATACAGAAGGACTTTCGTACAACAATAGACACTTGTTGTTCAAAAGTTTGGTCTTTTCCACATAAGTTCCAAAATTCTGAACAACTGGGTCAACACTCAGGGGTATACTGTCAATGTAGTAGTTCCCCGAATAGATAACTTCCTAAAGGACGCAATAATGCATTTTTTAGCATTTGGTTTCAGACCATGATTTTGACACTAGTTATTTATTTGAGACAAACCTTTCTGCAGGATGACTGACTCAATTGGGTATTCAGTGACTGCTCCTAGCTTGCAACTATCTACAAACAGAGTTATACAAAGCCCTTTGGTATTGGCTTTTACTTCAGAAAAGTAGATGCCGAATAGGAGAGGTCCTAACACAGATCCTTGGGGAACTTCACTGGTGACTGGTCTCTTTGTTGCAGTAAATTCCCCTATTTTGATTATCTGTGTCCTGTATGTGTGGCAGTTGGCAATACAGCAGGTGATATGAAGGTTTATTTCCAGTTTATTTAGCTTTTCTGCTATGCCTGAGTAGGGAATTGTGTCAAAAGCTTTGACCAGGTCAAGCTACCTGGTGTGTATAATTTTGCCTTCATCCATTGCTTTGGCGGCCTTTTCAAAAAAGTCCACCAGGTTGAGTAAGCATGGCCTGCCTTTGATAAATCCAAATTGAGATGGGTCTAATGTATGGAGGTTCCCTATGTCCTGACTGATTAATTTCATAGCTTTGTATATGAAGCTGGTCAGACGTATGAGTCTGTAATTGCCTGGGTCTGTGGAAGATCCTCCCTTATGCAGGGTAATGACAGTAGCTGTTCTTCATTTGCTTTGTATAAAACTGGTATGGGGCTGACACTGAATAGTGTTATTAGGAGTGTGGCTAAATCATGCTTCACGCTATTTAAGATGAATCCAGGGATACTGTCAGGACCCATCGATGCAGTCTTTTTATCTTTTGATAGCACTTTTAGGACTTGGTCTTGTGTGATAATTGGAGGTGAGCCAGTTTCAGGTATATCTTGACAGACAGATGGAGGGGAGGGAGAGAGAGAGAGATAAAGTTAGAGCTAAACGGAGAGAGAAAGTCAGAGCTAAAATTATCAGCCAGTTGGTTAGCTATATCTTTAGTCTCAGTGTAGGTAACATCATTCACAATCAGCTCAGGGCATTGCTGCATTGCGCTTTTGACATTATAAACAGAAGTAAAAATGTAAAAACAAACTCAAGGCAGGAAACTGAGGACTGCTGAAGTATCAGTCAAACACAGTTTAATTAAGTGTTTTCATTCTTACTCAATAAAGAACTTCTTCAGAATAATTTTGAACAACAAACTGATGCTTATAAGGAAATGGAAAAACTGGCATTATTGTGACAACCAATCCTATGTACTACCCACAACTAAATATATTCTTAAAGCAACATTCATAGGTTCATAGGTTCACAGGTTGGCACTTGGCTATCGGCCCTAGGGTCTATACAAGCCTAGCCATAACAATTCCCTGGCTAATTCTTCCCACAATATTTACTTCCCTGGACCCATGTTTAGCAGGGCGACTGATGTGATCCCCGGGGAGAATTTCCTATCTCCCATCCAATCATCAAGGTTCTTTTTGAAGAGGGCCAAAGAGGTGCTCTGCTTGACATATATGGGCAGTCTGTTCCAGAGTCTGGGGAGTCTCTGGGTCAGGAACCTATCTCACCATCTTGTTTTGTTCATTGTAATGACAAGGCTTAGATCCCTGGAGCGTGTGGCTCTGAGAGATTGGGATTTCTTTAAGTGTTGCATGTCCAACAGTTCTGGATTTGACATGGTCTTGTATGTTAAGCAGAGATCGCCTCAGAGTAGACGATATGTGACAGAGTATAGCTGGAGTTTTTTTAGATGGTCAGCATAGGGCATCTGCTTTAGGCCTGTGATTCTTTTAGTGAGGTATTTCTGCAGCCTTTCCAGTTGTTGCAGATGTCTTGAGAGGTACATACCAAATGAGGCATTGTATTCTATAATGGGTCTAATGAGGGATGAGTACAGTGGGACAATGATCTCCTTTTTTCTGGATGAAAAGCTCACATAGAAGGATTTCCTGACTGTTGTGTTGATGTGGGTATCGAAGGTGAGACCACCGTCCACCTGTGTCCCTAAGTCTCTTATCACAATTTCCTTGTTTGGTATACTGCCACTTATGTGGTAATTCATGGGTACATGTTTTTTCCCAAAGGGGATAACTATACATTTCTTGGCATTGAGCTTGAGCCCATGGCTTTGGCACCAAGCATCTGTTTCTGTAAGGCCCTTTTGTAGAATATCCACATCATTTGGGGATTCAATAATGGCTCCCAGTTTGCAGTCATCTGCAAACTTTGTTAGCCAGAGTCCCTTAGTGTTGGTCTGTACTTCAGAGAAGTAGATGCCAAACAAGAACGGTCCCAGGACTGAACCCTGAGGTACTCCACTTGTCACTTGTCTGGAGCTAGATTTGGAGTCTGCTACTTTTACAGTGTGGGTTCTGTCAGTAAGCCAGCTGGCAACCCATTGAGTAATGTAGGGATTAATGCCCAGCTTAGTAAGGTTATCTATGATTCCAGAGTGGGGGATGGTGTCAAAGGCCTTGGCGAGGTCCAGATAGGTTGTATGGACTGCCTTACCCTTGTCCACAACTCTGGAGACTGATTTGAAGAAGTTAATCAGGTTCAGGATACAAGATCCGCCCTTCATGAACCCAAACTGGGTAGGGTCCAGTGTTTGAAGGTTGCCAATGTCTTTTTGTTTATAAGGTCCATGATAATACATTCCATGGCCTTGCAGTTCAGGCTCATCAGACAGATGGGGCAGTAGTTTCCAGGATCCAAGGTGGATCCCCTCTTTTGGAGTGGGATAACTGTAGCTATGCGCCACTCAGTGGGCATGAAGCCGGAGGTGAGGCTATGATTAAACATGCCACTTAGGTTAGGTGCATGTAGTTCATGTAGTACACAGCCCAGGATGTTGTCTGGTCCCATGGATGCTGTATTCTTAGCTTTGGAGAGTGCGTTTTTTACCAATCTTTCGGTATTGAGATGAGCCCTTTAGAAGGTGAGAAGAGGTTGAAGTTGGCACTGAATTGATCTGCCAGGATAGTGGCAATATCCTTGGGATCAGTATATTTAATGCCATTCTATTGTAGCTCAGAGCAGATCTGAGCATTGCCATTTAGATTCTTGACATAGCTATAGAATGCCTTGTGGTTGTCTTTGGAATCTTCGGCAATTTTATTTTTGTAACTAGCTTTAGAGGATTTTATGAGGATTTTATGAGGGATCTCAGCTTCTTACTGAGGCTAGTAAGGGAGATTTTTGCATCCTGGGATTTTCCTCTTTTCTGCAACAGTTTCTTCCTTTTGTTGTAAAGTTTGTTTATGGCAGGGGACCACTATATTGGCTTCCTTTTTTTTGGAGGAGAGTGTCTTGGTTCTTTTTGGGATGGCACAGTTCATGCACGAGTGGATGTGCTCATACAGTGCCTTAGTGTAGGATTCAGCAGTCGAACGTTCAGTTCCCGTCTGCATGGGTGTCATGATGTTTGTCACTTCTGACTAGAGTAGCATGAAGTTGGCTTTGGAGAAGTTTTTTACAGCGGTTTCTTTACTGGGGGGTGGGTGAGGGATGTGGATGTCAAGGGTGATTAGCTTATGGCCAGACCTGACCATAAATTTCCCATGTTGGTAATGACCAGGTCTAGGATATTGGAGCCCCTTCTGGGACTATGGATTAGTTGATCCAGGGCATTGGAATTTATGAATTCCAAGAACCGTTGGGCAAAGGTGTTGGTACATGAATAGTTTTCCCAGTTAATGGCAGGGTAGTTGAAATCACCCAGTATTAGGGTGTTTGGTTGCATCTTAATATTTTTCAGTATGTTTAGAAAGGTGTAGTGAGAATCTTGGGGCATGGTGGGGGATCTGTAGCAAGCTACAGTTTGGAGTGCAGTCTTACCTAGTGTTAGTTGCACCTGGAGAATTTCAGACGCATTGTGTTGGGCAACTAGCCTGGTGGTGTGAATATCCTTGGTGAATATGGACACTCCTCTACCTTACTCTTTTGGTCCTGGTTTGCTGGCCGAAAAGTATGGTAAGAGTTGTAGCCTGGTATTGCAGGGGTGCTCTCTGGAGCCTTGAACCAGGTCTCATTTACTACACAGATATTGATGGTCTCCATTTTTAGGAGTGCAGGTAAAAGTCCAATTATTAAAAGATGTTGTATCTCAACTTTTAATAGAAATATTTTAATTTATTCCTCAGGCTGCATCATCCCCTTAAAAAACACTTGCCATTTCAGCTCCATATATTCAAAAAATATTTTAAAATGCCCTACAAAACTCATTTTATCTATTCTTTCCACAACTAAAAACTGAAACTTCCTGAAGTCATTACATTCTTGTGCATGCCTTGCCAAAACATTGGTTTTATCCTTTTTCTTTATTGCTAAGATATGTTCTCTTATTCTATCTCTTAATTTTCTTGTGGTTTTACCCACATAAAAACCTTCACAATTAGAACAGCTAGCAAGGTATATCAACCCATCATTTTTGCAATTATATCTATCATGTGTCACCAATGTGTAATTAATATGCTTGAAATAAAAACTGCTCACTGTTAAACTACACCTACAATAAGAACAGTTATGATAAGAAATGCACCACAAGCTCTAGGAGCCTTAATAATAGAAGTTGTTGTAAAAGGTCTTTCTAAGATCTTTTTTGAATTTCGGGTTTTTTAATATAAAATTAGGAACAGGTCCTATTATTTTAGAAAGTTCTTGGTTCCCCATTATTATCTTCCAATTATTAGAGATGATCCTTCTTATAATGGGGCCATCAACACTCATGGAAATGGGAAATGAACACCTTAAATCTTTCTTTTCTAGAGACAAACCCCGCCTTTAATATTGGAGGAAACTTAACATACCTATCTCTTAGTATATTATTAGAGATAATGCTCAGCTTGTCTTTAGGATACCCACAATGTTTAAATAAATTAATTAAAATTTCCATTTCTTTTATAAAATGTTCATCTTCACTAATTAATCCGCTAATTCTAACAAGCTGCCCTCTAAATATATTATGCTTCATAAACCCAGGATGAAAACTGTCAAAATGTAAGTAATTGTTAGTGAAGGTGTCTTTATGCAAAAAGTTACTAATACGTTTATTTTCTTTAAAATTAATGGTAACCTTTGTATCTAAAAAATGCACAGTCAACCCCTTATTGCTTTCTACAAACCTTAACAATGTTACACTATCATTAATCTGTTGGAAAAACTATTGAAAAGAAGGGACATCCCTTGTCCAAATTAAAAAAAAATAATAATTTATGTATCTTTTGTACAAACTAACATATCTAAAGTTTTGTAGTTGAATCAAAATTTCCCTCTCCCACCAGCATAAAATCAAGTTAGCAAAAACATGGGCAACCTGACCCCCCATTGCAATCCCACTTACTTGCTGGAAAATACTATCTTCAAATATGAATAAATTATTACTGAGAATCACCTCCATTAACTGACAAATTACTTGAATACCCAGCTAAGAATCCTTTACATATTTACTAAGATAAAGCCTAACAAATTCCACACCTTCTTCCTGCCAATAGAAGTCAAAAGTGAACAAACATCTATAGTACATAAAAATGACTCAGTCTGAGTAAAAGAATAATTTCTGAGCTGATCTAAAAAAAAAAAGAGTCTTTTAAATAATATTTACTTGCCTGCAGTATTGGATTTAAAATGTCTAAATAAGTGGATATTCTACTTGTTTTATTATAAGAAGCAGAAACTATGGGCCTAAAGGGAGATTGCATGGGATCATTATGTATTTTGGTTATATCAAATAGGATACCCAATTGGGGCTCCTCTACAGATAGAAAATGAAATAATTCAACTGAAATATATCCTTGATGTAATAAGTCTGAGTTAAATCAATTCTTTCATATTTTTTTCTAACAAAATCTTTGGACAATTTTCTATAACTATTTTGATCTGATAATAACAAATTTATTGCCTCCACATAATCCTTTTGCTTCATAATCACGAGCCCATTATCCTTATCTGCTCTCATAAATCTTAAGTTAGAATATCACCTAAGTTGCTTCAATGCTTGAAACTCTTCTTTATTCATATTATAACTGTTTTTAAAAAACATACTGTTATTGTTGTTCCTATACATCCTATAAAATAAGCTATG
Source organism: Protopterus annectens (assembly GCF_019279795.1). Taxonomy (NCBI): domain Eukaryota; kingdom Metazoa; phylum Chordata; order Ceratodontiformes; family Protopteridae; genus Protopterus; species Protopterus annectens. The sequence continues at coordinate 376,655,550 of NC_056740.1, forward strand.
CAATTAAGTTTCACACACAGATGAAAACACATTTAAAGTACTAACCAAAGGTGGATTAATATTACTCTGTTTTTTAAACTCTGGTTATTACAAATATACTTTAAATTTAATTTCCTAACATAAGACTTAAAATCTAACATAGTATTTACTACAGAGACTCTGTTAGTTGGAATAAATGTCAGTCCTTTTGATAAAACTTTCAGTTCAACCACTGAAAACACTTCCCCCAGATTTACTATTCCTCTGTGCAAGACTAGCTTTAGTCCTGCACGGAGGCGGCTGATTAGGAGCAGGACAGCAGCACACCATGCAGATTAATGAGGCGCTCTGCTTGAGCTCCTAGTTTTACACGGAGCGTCTAAGAGTGCAGGGGGCGTGTCTGAGAGCAGAGCTGTCAGAATATACATGCCCCCGCAATGAAGAACAGCAGAAAGGGGTATGAAATGAGTGGGACTAAAATGAACAAACCCTTTTATTTTTATTTAAAAATCCCATTAAAGCTAACCGTAGGTGCACGGGTGTGCCCACCACTTGGCTACGTTTAATGCAGCTTAAATGGCTGAAGAGGATGACAAGGAAGATATATGCAAATGAAGCAGCATAGCAGTAGTGTAGTGGGCAGAACATTCGCCTTACGAGCAGGCATTCCCGGTTTGAGTCTCACTGCAGCACATTCCATTTTCCATGGCAAAGCACGTTATGACAAATTTATGTTGCATAACCCACTAAATAACATGGTATTATGAACTAGAGTACTGCAGTAAATGCACATGTGAGGTGTCAGTGTCAGAATGAATAAAGCAGTAGTAAGCAGGTTTAAGCACCAATAAGCAGTAGTAAGCATATTTAATCATTAGTAAGTGAGCTTAAGCCCGTTTGTGCAGTGGTAAGCAATGCCTACACTGATTAAGCAATTCTAAAGCTAACTCTCTGTAAGCAGATGTAACGGCAGGTTAGCAGTGCTTACCATTGCGCAAACCTGCGTAAACCTATGCAAACCCACTTACAAATGCTCAAAAGTGCCTTAATCACTCTGTATCCAACGGCCCTTGTTCTGGCCATCAGCAAAATAAATAGCCATACAGGTCTCGAACCCAGGACCATAGTCACAGTAGTTAACCACCAAGCCCTCACAGAAGTAAGGAAGAATGAGGTATCAGCAAACAAGTATTCACCATAGTAAAACCAAACTGAACCTATGAAAGGAATCAGTATACAGACATATGTGCCTTAACCCACTGCATAACATAAATATGTGAACCAGAGTACAGCAGTAAGGCCAGAAGTCAGGTGTAATTGTAATAGAGTGTTGAAGTTCCTAATAAAACACAAGGACCCCATACCGTGTATGTACACATGAATCATGGATACCAGGCATACATATAAAGTGTAATGAATAATAAAGAAATGCCAAAAAGGAATTTTAATGTAAAGTCTAATGTAAGTAGCACTAAGCATTGCACAGGCCAGCTTAGGAGGTATAAGCAATGTGTAGGCCAGCTAACTCACTGTGCCCAGTGTCATACCCCTTTAAACAATGCCAACCCTAGGTAAGCAGGTTTGTCCATAGCCTAGCCTTTTCAAAACCAGCCAATCACAGAAAAGTGTGGGAAATCGGCCCTACTTAAACCCAAGAGGCGGGAATACATCTCATAACTGGTTGCAGCTTCCCCTTGCAGGCACAATGGCAGTAAGGGGAGAAGGTGTGCACTTTTGGGTGCAGCGCTGGTGCATCCAGGAGTCCAGAGTCATGGCAGGACTCCTTGTCAAAGACCATGATCAGAGACTGCTGCAGGGCCAGTACCAGAGCTCTCAATATAAGACAGAGGCCTGGGACCATCTCACCCATGACTTCACCAGTGCCACTGGC